>NC_142805.1:42394871-42638839 GCF_049724085.1 Artemia sp. Qi Xiang Cuo
CAATAGATGCTTTGGTATCGCTAAATAAAAAAAAAACAAGTAACACTGAGATATATATATATATATATATATATATATATATATATATATATATATATATATATATATATATATATATATATATATATATATATATATATATATATATATATATATATATATATATATATATATATATATATATATATATATATATATATATATATATATATATATATATATATATATATATATATATATATATATATATATATATATATATATATATATATATATATATATATATATATATATATATATATATATATATATATATATATATATATATATATATATATATATATATATATATATATATATATATATATATATATATATATATATATATTTATATATATATATATATATATATATATATATACATATATATATATATATATTTATATATTTATATATATATATATATATATATATATATATATATATATATATATATATATATATATATATATATATATATATATATATATATATATATATATATATATATAAATATATAAATATATAAATATATATGTATATACACACACACACACACACACACACACACACACACACACACACACACACACACACACACACACACACACACACACACACACACACACACACACACACACACACACACACACACACACACACACACACACACACACACACACACACACACACACACACACACACACACACACACACACACACACACACACACACACACACACACACACACACACACACACACACACACACACACACACACACACACACACACACACACACACACACACACACACACACACACACACACACACACACACACACACACACACACACACACACACACACACACACACACACACACACACACACACACACACACACACACACACACACACACACACACACACACACACACACACACACACACACACACACACACACACACACACACACACACACACACACACACACACACACACACACACACACACACACATATATATATATATATATATATATATATATATATATATTATATATGACGGCTCTACCAAAATCCTGCAAATAATACTGAGTCTGAATACTCTGACTCTTCTTTAAAATCAGAGATTCTACGGTTTTTTAAAGAGGTAAGGTGTTTGTTCCAAACTCATGTGCTTACCTTGCTAAAAATCCTTTCTAAATTATTCATCTACCTGTTTTAGTTCCGGTGTATGTGGGTATTTAAATACGTATTTTAGTGTTTAAGTGAAAAATACATGTTTAATTACGTTTTTGGAAATACTATTTAAATATATTTAAGGCCCAGTAATTTATATTTGTATTTAGATACTTTTACTCATCAGTTTTTTACTCATCACTGTTTGAAATGGGTCGGTCCCAAGGGCCCTGCAATTATGTTGACCGAAATATTTGCCTGATTTTTATCCCAATAGCATAAAACCTGCCCACTTTTGAATTAAAATTTATTTATGAAAGCCTTTGATTTAAAATTAGCTATTTGCAAAATTTTCAGCTCATAAACCAAGGATTGCTGGAAATATGTTTTTTTCTCCTTTTGACCATTCTAAGGTCAAACCAAAGGGCTTTCGGGAGTGCAAAGGTGTTGAGAGGGTGGCTAGATTCTTAACATTTATTTCTTTTAGATCGTGACCTTTTTGTTTCAGCGCCCACTGGTAGTGGAAAAACAGTCATTTTTGAATTAGCAATGTTAAACATGATCCAATGTGGGCTGGTATCAAATGGAGGAAAAGCTGTGTATGGTAAGTTTTTGTTATTAATTTCTAACCTGAAATAATTAGTAGAATGGTTTATAGAAACGTTTGCTATTTCAGCTTTTTTTAATCATTTAAAAACAGTAAAAAAATTGTTTTACTAACTTCTGGTTGCGTCCTTGTTTAGTGATAATAGAGTTTTCAGAAGTAGCGTTACAGTCCATGAATATCTACCTACGTGACGCAATGTCATGTGGAAAGTGAGGTTTCCAAAAGAGTCTAAATTCTAATCTATTCCCAACACTAAACGAAATCAAAACAATAATTGCAACGGAAAACGTTTTATCTCATAAAAAAAGAAATTATACTAAAAATTCAATAACTATAATACAATTACGTCAAGTATAGTTAAATTAAGTCAGGACGTTATAAAAATCTAAAAATGTCGGAGAGTAAAGGCCTTATTTTTTTACATTATTTTGAGTCTACATTGTCGCTTACGGTTACTCCTTAAACAAAAAGACGAAAAGGAAGAAATTAAATCGTTATTGTGTAAACATAAATACGAAGAGAACGTACGACGTTGTATAATGACGCGAAACACAGTAGAACATGTCATGGCGTGGTGGAGCTTAATGTCGTGGGATGGAATCTGGTACGTTATGATGGACTTGGATGTGGTACGGCGCCGTGTGAAGCAACACAATCTAACGTGGGGGAGTATGATTTAGCTGGATGGAGTGTGGCAAAACTTTGCGCAGTGGGAAATGGTGTTCCACCGCAGAACATGAGAGCCTGTGGTGGAAAGAGTCGCATTGAAAAGATGATTTAAAAGATGAAAGCCAATAGCCCAAAACCTATTGTGCGGTGGAACATGGCTAACATTGGTGGACCATCATGGATGGTAATGCAGTGGGGTAAAACATGGCTCGGCTGCAGAGAACAAATGCAAGAAGAGAGCCATTGCTAAGGAAGACTGATTCATGGTAGTACAAACTGAGATAGCTTCGTTCAATTCGTATCATGTTAAAATTTGATTCTACTGGTTGAACAGTGATAATACATCTTCAGACTGTAGTCTCAACTATTTAGGTCGCATTATAGTGGTCCATTTTGTATTAACGATTTCCCACACCAACTTAAAGTTTCAAGCCATAATATCTTTCAGAACAAGGTAAATCCATTCTTTTCATGGTATTAATTAAAAAACGTTACGCAAAATAGGGTTTTCAAAGAAAAGTAAAGAACTATGTTTTTACTTTTATAACTTTAATAAATCAAATAATATTAAGATTTTGATTACTAAATATCAGTATATGTATAAACACTGACAATGCACATTCATTTGTATTTTTTTCAGTAAAGTGCAAAATATGTTCTGGCCCTGGGAAGGCATAGGGGTTTTGAGCCCAACTTATGTTAATTTTTGCTCGTTTTGAGTTTGACTGGATTTTTTATTGTAATTTCTGTTCGTTTTGGGTTTTATTTATTTATCGATGCTGATTTGTGGTAGTTTCACGCTTGGTAGATTATTTGATTTTATTTTTGCTCATTTTTTGTTCAATGGAGTTTTTTACTTTTCTTTGAAAAACCCATTTTGTGGAAAAAGTTTTTAATTAATTACTGTTCGTTCTATATTGACAGGGTCTTTTCAGGGACAAAGAAAATAATACTTTAAATCTGTTCATTTTTTTAAGAATTTGTACTTTCGGCAGCTATTTGCATAGTGGAGAAGAATTTTCGGCAATTTTTAACAACATAAACCCTTTTAAAAATCTGGACACAAATAGTACTTATTAGTTTTTGTTTCATACATCCTCTAGTTGACCTGAAATGGAAAACCTGATACCATTCGCAAAAAGATCTGCTTACTTTCTTTGATAGCTTGGATACACTTACGCTATTTTGACTTGGTTAAATTTTAAGAGCAGAAGTAGCCCCGAAACTTTGAACATAGTACCCTCAGTCGTTCTTGGGATACTGCTGAGATGCCTTAGCCTATTGGGAATTAGCATTAACACAGTTTATTTTGATTGAATCTCACGGCAACATTTGGTTTTTAAACATAAAGGCAAATGGGAAGGTGGGCGTGGGAGGGGGATTAGTTGCCCTCCAATCACTTTCGACTATTAAAAAGGGGATCAACCCTTTCTATTTTCAATCGATGAGCCCTTCTCGAAGTTCCTAGGACAACTCCTTCGATACGAAGTGCCCTGGTCTAAACAACAACAAAAATCATACATTATACTCACATCGATCTTTACTATAAAAATTTCAAGCCTTCCAATCACTTTCGACTATTAAAAAGGGCACTAGGCCTTTGGATTTCCAATTGAATGAGCCCTTTTTGAGTTTCTACAACAACGCTTTCTATAAACACCTTAAATACCTCCAGGGCAAAAATTAAAACCCTTACCCTACAAGTTGTTACGATGGTTGTCATCCTCAAAGACCTAATTTCCAGAACTTTCAACTACGTTAAACAAAATGGCTATCTCGAAATTTTGATTGGATATGTATGGGAAATGGTTGGCGTGAGAGGGGCGTTAGTCGCTCTCCAATCGCTTTCAACTGTTAGAAAAGGCACTAGCCCTTTCAGTTTCTAATCAAATGAGCCCTTTTGAAGTTTCTACGACAACGCTTCCAATAAAAACCTTATACGCCGCCAGGGCATAACTTACAACCATTGCCCTGAGGGCTGGGCGGGGGGGGGGGGGTAGGTGGTCATCCTCAAAGACCTAATTTCCAGAACTTTCTACTACGTTGAACAAAATGGTTATCTGAAAATGTTGATTGGATGTGTTTGGGGGAATGGTGGGCGTGAGAGGGTGGTTAGTTACCCTCCAATCACTTTCGACTATTAAAAAGAGAAATATTAATTTCCAAACAAATGAGTCCTTTTTGAAATTTCTACAACAACTTTCTATATAAACCTTATATGCCCCCAGGGCATAACTTACAACCTTTGCACTGAGGGCTTTGAGGGGGTTTGACATCCTTAAATATATAATTTCCAGAACTTTCAACTACGTTGAACAAAATGGCTATCTCTAAATTTCGATGAATGTGTTTGGAGAAATGGTGGGCGTGAGAGGGGGGGTCAATTACTCTCCACTCACTGTCGACTATTAAAAAGGGCAATTTAAATTTCCAAACAAATGAGCCCTTTTTGAAATTTCTACAACAACTTTCTATATAAACCTTATACGCCCCCGGGGCATAACTTACAATCCTTGCACTGATCGCTCTGATGGGGTTGTCATTCTAAAAGACCTAATTTCCAGAACTTGCGACTACGTTGAACAAAATGGGTATCTCAAAATTTTGATTGGATATGTTTGGGGAACTGGTGGATGTGAGAGGGGGGTTAGTTGCCCTTCAATCACTTTCAACTATGAAAAGGGCACTAGCCGTTTCAATTTCCAATTGATTGAGCCCTTTTTGATGTTTTTACAAAATCGCTTTCTATAAAACCTTACATGCCCCTAGGGCATAACTTACAAACCTTGCCCTGAGGGCTGTGGGGGGGGGGGAGGGTTTGTCATCCTTAAAGACCTAATTTCCAAAACTTTCAACTACGTTGAACAAAATGGGTATCTAAAAATTTTGATTGGATGTGTTTGGGGAAAAGGTGGGCGTGAGGGGGGGGGGGTTAGTTGCCCTCAAATCACTCGACTATTAAAGAGGGAACTAGCCCTTTGAATTTCCAATCGAAAGAGCTCTTTTTCAAGTTTATACGACAAAGATTTCAATAAAAACTTGCAAACTCCCAGGGAATAACTTAAAAACCGTTCCCTGAAGACTGCCGGGGGATTATCCTGCTCAAATGGTTTAATTTTCTTAACTCCGAACTGCTTAAAACAAAATGGTTATTTAAAAATTTTGATTGGATGTGTTTGGGGAAATGGTGGGCGCGAAAGGGGTGTTAGTTGCCTACCAATCAGTTTCGACTATTAAAAAGGGCGCTAGCCATTTCAATTTCCAATCGAATGAGTCCCTTTTGAAGTTTCTACGACAACGCGTTCCATAAAAACCTTATATACCCCCAGGGCATAACTTACAACCCTTGCCCTGAGGGCTCTTTGGGGGGGGGGGTTGTCATCCTTAAAGACCTAATTTCCAGAACTTTCAACTACGTTGAACATAATGGCTATCTTAAAATGTTGATTGGATGTGTTTGGGGAAATGGTGGGCTTCAAAGGGGGTTTAGTCGCCCTCCAATCACTTTCGAAAATTAAAAACGGCACTAGCCCTTTGAATTTCCAGTAGAATGAGCCTTTTTTGAAGTTTCTACGACAACGCTTTCTATAAAAAACCTTATATGCCCCGGGGCATAGTTTACAACCCTTGCCCTGAGGGCTGTTGGGGAGTGTCCTCCTCAAAAACATATTTTCTATCTGGAAATCAACTACGCTGAATACAATGGGTATCTTAAAATTTTGATTGGATGTGTTTGGGGAAAAAGTGGGCGTGAGAGGGGGGTTAGTTGCCCTCAAATCACTCGACTATTAAAAAGTGCACTAGCCCTTTGAATTTCCGATCGAATGTGCCCTTTTTCAAGTTTCTACGACAAAGATTTCAAAACAAACTTATATGACCCAAGGCCATAACTTATAACCCTTGCCCTGAAGACTGTGGAGGGAGTGGCGTGCTTAAAGGTATGATCTCCTGAAGATTAAACTGTGTGTAACAAAATGGCTATCTCAAAATTTTGATTGGATGTGTTTGGGAAATGGTGGGCGTGGAAGGGGTGTTAGTTACCTTCTAATCACTTTCGACTATTAGAAAGGGCACTAGCCCTTTGAATTTCCAATCGAATGAGCATTTTTTGAAGTTTCTACGACAACGCATTCTATAAAAACCTTATATGCCCCCAGGGAATAGCTTACAACCCTTGCCCTGAGGGCTGTGGGGGAATATCCTCAAAAATATAATTTCTATCTGGAAATCAACCACGCTGAACAAAATGGCTATCTCAAAATTTTGATTAGATGTATCTCGGAAAATGGTGGGCGTGGAAGGGGTGTTAGTTGCCTTCCAATCACTTTCGACTATTAAAAAGGGCACAAGCCACTCCAATTTCCAATCGAATGAGTCCTTTTCGAAGTTTTTACGACAACTTCTTCAATACGAAGTGCCCTGGTCCAAAGGAAACAAAAAATTAATAATACATTGTGCCAGCCTCGTTCTTATATGCCCCCAGGGCATAACTTAAAAACCTTGCCCTGGGGGTTTTGGGGGAGTGTCCTCCTCAAAAACATAATTTCCATCTGGAAACCAACTACGCTGAACAAAATGGCTCTCTCAAAATTTTGATTGGATGTGTTTGGGGAAATGATGGGCGTGGAGGGGGTGTTTTCTGCCTTCCAGTCACTTTCGACTATTAAAAAAGGCACTAGCCGTTCCAATTTCCAATCGAATGAGCCCTTTTCGAAGTTTCTACAACAACTCCCTCGATACGAAGTGCCCTTGGTATTGAAACAAAATAATAATAATACATTTCTTTGCTTAGGCAGTGCGATTGTGCTGCCTATGATTTAAAGGTAAGTAAAGAGGGACCCTTGTCAATAGGGGTCAAAACTATAAAAATGGAATTTTGATACCAGTATGTAAAGTAAGAAAGTCTATTTATTTATGCTGGATCCAAACAAACCAAATTTGTTTATCCATCATCATTTACCCATCAAAAGTGGTTAGCATAAGCATGTTTCATGCAAAAAATTGTTTTTTTTTGCGAATTAAAAACACGACGATAGCCAATAATTTAGGCAACGTGATGTGACTATATTCTGGTGGGCATTACTCTGCCTAAAATGAACCCATTAGTTACCCTCGGCTCACACTGGTATAGTTTTTTTCTATATATATATATATATATATATATATATATATATATATATATATATATATATATATATATATATATATATATATATATATATATATATATATATATATATATATATATATATATATATATATATATATATATATATATATATATATATATATATATATATATATATATATATATATATATATATATATGTATATATGTATATATATATATATATATTTATATATATATTTATATATATATATATATATATATATATATATATATATATATATATATATATATTTTTTTTTTTTTTTTTTTTTTTTTTTTTATATATATATATATATATATATATATATATATATATATATATATATATATATATATATATATATATATATATATATATATATATATATATATATATATATATATATATATATATATATATATATATATATATATATATATATATATATATATATATATATATATATATATATATATATATATATATATATATTACCGGAAGCAGGAACATCGCAGAGCAAGTGCGCTCAAAAACGATTAGTTACTGCGTTAAAGCCCGAAAACTAGTATTACATAAGATATTGTCTTGTATTAATAGTATATGAATATTAATGGTCGTATATTTGTCATATACTAATGGGTGTCTGAAAAATACAACTAATTTCTCAGTTACATAGATTCTTTGGTTTAAAAAAGGTTCAGGTCAAAATAACGGATGCGTTTTTTTAACGGCTCAGTTGAAACATTTCGACGCAGCCGTTAGACCGCTATGACGCATAAACTTGTTGCAAAAAATGGATGAAATCTGACGAATTATGCTAAATCGACTATTTTTGTGTGAAAACGCAGTGGTGTGAATCAAGGGTTAAAAGGGATTTAAGCAGCGTTGCGACTTCTACGGGTTTTTCAGGAGACCCTTCAACACAAAAGAAAATCATGACGATCGCCGAGGTTTTACAGACTTTTTTTTAAGGAAATGCGAAATGTTGGATATGAGCTCAACTTCCTAATTTGTAGCGATCTTTGCAATTAGTATCGATAAATACTGCATTAATCTATACTGCTTTATTACTTCAGCATAGGTAGGAAAAGCAAGAAAAACTGAATTCAAGGACCCACTCTAAAATTGAGGAAGTACAAAGGAAGAAAAAAGAAGTAGAAATATTCGCCTCTCCTCAAAACAATGGGGTTTTTTCGGGGCCATTGGACAAGCTTACTCCTGATTCTTTGGTCACTTTTCCCCGGCTCTTTGACTCATTCCTGACTTTTCTGTCGGTTAAAGTAATCCAACTTAGCAATAACATTAAATTTATTAGAAATCATCACTACAAAAATACTAAAAACAAATGATTAAGTATCCAAGTAGAGATGCCATAATATCTCCGGTACCCACACCATATATGGGCATAGAACCACGTGGTTTATGGACTTTGTCAGTGAGAATTTGAAAAACAGGAATTTTGTCACATTTATGGATGGTTTTATGGATTTTCTCAGTGAGAATGAAAAAACAGGAAGTTTGTCACATTTATGTCTGTTTTCATGGATGGTTATGTGTGTTGATTATTTGATTTTTTTATGGATTATTGAGTCTCATGGGGGCAGGTCAATGACACTTCCTTCTTGTTGTTGCTCGATGCAAATGCCAAGGTCAATGTTGTTGTTGTTTTGAACAGAGTCAATAGAGAGAACACGTGGTTAATGGGGTCAATGTTGTTGTCGTTCGAAGCAAAGTTAATGACACTTCCTTCCTGTTCGAGGCAGATGTTATGATCCAGAAATAGTATTTGTTATTGTTATTCGAGCCAGATGTTATGAGGTTCCCGGAAAGAGTTAATGACACTTCCTTCCGGTTCGAGGCAGATGTTATGATCCAGAAATAGTATTTGTTATTGTTATTCGAGCCATATGTTACGAGTTCCCGGAAACAGTTAGATCATGTGTTTCCTTCTCAGCCAATCAGCGAGTCGGTTACATCCCCCTTCTCAACCAATCAGAGGGCTTTGTTTGCCCCGTTACATAGCAATTTGACCTAGATATTTCGTATATAAAGGACATGCAATGTGACTAAATTATCAGAAAGTATTTTGACACAGTGCAAACAACCTGACAATGGATAAAACAATTAACATAATTGATGAGCTTGAGGCCTTGGCAGCCTCAATTAGCAATGTAAGTTCATTTTTATTTTAAAACAAATTTTCCTTGGACATCCTCCAATATATTCAGCTAAAATGTAAATATATTCCTTTACCCTCAAACCCCCCCCCCCACAAACCATACTCAATGCAAAACGTATATATATTCCTATACCCTCAAACCCCCCCCCAACAAACCTAACCACCAAACAATCTTTATATTCAGCTAAAATGTAAATATATTCCTTTACCCTCAAACCCCCACCCCCCAACAAACCTAACCACCAAACAATCTTTATATTCAGCTAAAATGTAAATATATTCCTTTACCCTCAAACCCCCTCCCCCAAACTACATACAATCTTTATAGTCAATGTAAATATATTCCTTTACCCTCAAAACCTAATCCCCCCCCCTATTGTCTTACAACCCCATCGCAAAAAGAAATACTTTTTTCGATAAATTCCTTCCCTCTATATTTCCAACTAAATCCCCCCCCCCAACAAACCATACAATCTTTATACTCAATTTAAATATATTCCCTTACCCTCAAACCCCCCCCCCCCACAAACCATACTCAATACAAAACGCAAATATATTCCTTTATCCCTCAAACCCCCCCCCCCCAAACCATGCAATCTTTATAGTCAATGTAAATATATTCCTTTACCCTCAACCCCCCCCCCCCAAACCATACAATCTTTATAGTCAATGTAAATATATTCCTTTACCCTCAAAACCTAACCCCCCCCCCCTATTGTCTTACAACCCCATCGCAAAAAGAAATACTTTTTTCGATAAATTCCCTCCCTCTATATTTCCAGCTAAATCCCCCCCCCAACAAACCATACAATCTTTATACTCAATGTAAATATATTCCTTTACCCTCAAACCCCCCCCCCCACAAACCATACTCAATACAAAACGTAAATATATTCCTTTACCCTCAAACCCCCCCCCCAAACCATACAATCCTTATAGTCAATGTAAATATATTCCTTTACCCTCAAAACCTCCCCCCCCCCCCCACAACAAACTATACAATCCCAAATTCTCGCAAAAAGAAATTCTCTTTTCGATAAATTCCTTCCCTCTATATTTCCAGCTAAATCCCCCCCCCCCAACAAACCATACTGAATGCAAAACGTAAAATATATTCATTTTACCCTCAAAACCTAACCACCGCAAAAAGAAATACCTTTTGATAAATTTGGCCTTTCTGTAAGCCTTATCAACTTCTGCATATCTCTTAGCTATGAACCGCTCTGGTTTTGACACAAGGCTCTATGCAAGGTTAAAATTAGCAGTCACCCTGTTTCCGGTTTACAAACACGGCAGGCAACGGGTTTCTCCGTCAAAATTAAAACACTTTTAAGCACTAATTAGAATTGTAGTTTCGTAACCTGTATGGAGGGAGAGAAAGAGATTATTTTCAAGCTTTCTTTCGATAAAGTTTCTTTTATATTCCCAGGCGTGAATCCACGATTTTTGTTGGGGGTTAGCGCTTTTATTAGAAATAGAAAAGATAATTGCTTCTTCATCATTTAGTGATTTTAGATATAACATTTTAATAAAAGCTAGTGAGTTATGCCTTTCACTTGAATAAAAACCTGAACCTTCATATAATAATGCTTTGACTTATTCCCGAGAAAAGTTGAATTAATTATAATCAAACTATGGTTTTCAGAGTTTAGGTTGCTTTCGACAAAGATTTCTCCTTACATACAGAAATTTCCACAAGATGATTGATCCATGCCCCATCTAAATGTGATAGAAGCTATTACACCCTGCTTCAATCTCTTTTACATATTCAAACTGAATTCTCGTATAACAATGCTTTGAGTTAGTCCTCAGAAAATTCACCCCTCTAAATATTTACTCAGAGGAGTGGGTGCTGAAATGTAAAATGTTATCTATTTGCCAATCATTTTCACAGTTTTCAACTTGAGATCTTTGAATACACTCCCTCCTTCTCAGTTTATTCTATGAAAGTGAGCTGTATTTGTTAGAGTTTCAGAATCATTACATATTTATTTAATTTAAGCACTTTTTTTCAGATATAATAATGTTTGCTGTGATTGACACGGAATATATTGGTCTGAAATATTCCTCAACTGGCATCATTTTCGAAGCAGCTTTCTTACTCCTAGACAACCAACGACATGAAGTTCATTGCTATAAATGGAACATCAGATACAATATGTATAATTACGAGAAAAACAGATGGGGTCCTACACTAAATTTTATAAATCAAAATGGCTTTTACGCTAAAACCATACGAGCACATAATGAAAATGGCTATAAAATACAACATGTACAAGAAGAAATTCAGGAAATATGCAGTTTTTTCGGCGTGCAAGCTGTTTATGTTAAGGGAAACGTGCCAACTGATAAACTCTTGCTAGAAAAATGTGATAAAAACATAGCATTATTCAATTTAGAAGACTTCAAATGTGAGAAATACCCGCATTCAGTCCATGACCCAGAAGATGAAGTTAGATATTTCGCACAATGGATACCGGAAAAGATACCTGACATGGAAAAATGCATCACATATCCAAAGTCCTAAACTTGCTCCTCCTCATATCAAATAGATTAAGCTTCTTTTTTTAATATGTCATTATTTTTTCAAATGTTTTTAAATATGTTTAAGAAATAAATATCTTAAGCCTCAACCGTTTTTATTCTTTAGAAAAATCCGTCGCCATGAAAATTATACTTTCAGATTCAACAGGTCAGGGAAAACAGCTTTCAGGTTCAACATGTAGGAGAACCCTAAATGCTCATCCCTAAAAAGGTAAGTTAACCCTAAACGCATAAAGACTTTCTCTGAAATTACACTTTCAGATCCAACAGCTCAGTGAACACTCTTTCAGTATCAGCATGTAGTAGAACCCAAAATCACCATCCCTAAAAAAAAGGTAAGTAAACCCTAAACGCTTAATGAATTTCTATGAAATTACACTTTCAGATCCAACAGTTAAGTGACCAAGCTTTCAGGTTCATCATGTAGGAGAACCCTAAATGCTCATCCCTAAAAAAGGTAAGTTACCCCTAAACGCTTAAAGAATTTCTCTGAAATCCCACTTTCAGATTCAACATGTAGGAGAACCCTAACTGCTCATCCCTAAAAAGGTAAGTTAACCCTAAACGCATAAAGAATTTCTCTGAAATTACAATTTCAGATCCAACCGGTCTGGGAAAAATCTTTCAGTTTCAGCATGTAGGAGAACCCTAAATGCTCATCCCTAAAAAAGGTAAGTTAACCCTAAACTATTAAAGAATTTTTCTGAAATCCCACTTTCAGATTCAACATGTAGGAGAACCCTAAATGCTCATCCCTAAAAAGGTAAGTTAACCCTAAACGCATAAAGAATTTCTCGGAAATCACACTTTCAGGTTAGGTCAGGTAGGACCCCGACCCCACGACCACAACCCCCAACGGGTACAACCCCCCCAACCCCAACCCCCAACGAACCCCCCCCGGCCACAAATGTTGCCCAACCACCCCAAAGACCACCCGGCACCCAAAGGACCCCCGGACACCCAAAGGCCCACACCCGGTCCCCAAAGGTCCACCGGACTCCCAACGGACCAATCGGTCCTCCACTACCCCCTCCCAGACCCCCACAGGCCCTCTCCGGGCCTCCCAAAGACTAACCGGGGACCCCAAAAGACCACCGGGCCCCCCAAAGAGTCCTCCGGCCCCCAAACGACCCCTGAGTCCCCATTTTTTTAATACTTTTTATGGCTTTATTATATCTTTTCAGGACAAACTATTTTCCTAATGTCCATCCTAAACCCATTTTACAAGTTGAAGTACCCATCCCTTAACATTACTTTACAGCTCTTGAATGCTCCAACACCAAGCAATACTTTTCAAAGACATTTCAGAACAAGTTCCTTTCTTAATGTTCCTCCTAAACCCATTTTACAAGTTGAATTCCTCATCCTTTTTACCATAACTTTAGTATACTACTTTTTTGAATGCTCCAACACCAAGCAATACTTCTCAAATGACATTTCAGAAACTAATTTTCACATTGATGTGAAGGAAAGTTCAAGTTCCTTTCCTAACTATCCATATGAAAATAAATAAGTTACATATCAATTCAATTTTTTCAAGAAAAAATAAAAATTTTCCACTTCAGTTCAGATTTTTCTCAAAGAGATGGAAAAATTTAAAATTACTGTTCTAAATTTTTCATAGAAGATGCAAAAGTTCAAGTTCTCTTCTGAATTTTACCAAAGAACACAATTCAATTCTAATTTCTCCAGAGAAAATAAAAATCTTCCTCTACAGTTCATAATTTCACAAAGACACAAAGAAATTTTAATTTCTCCTCTGAATTTTTGTAGAGGAAAGAAAAAGTTATCATATGATTGTGATTATTTTCCATGAAGATAAAAAGTTTCATTTTAATTCTATATTTTCTTAAATTCAATTCCAACCTTTCTCAAAGAGATCAAAAAATTTAAAGTTCTGTTCTAAATATTTTCCCGAGAGAAGAAAAGTTCAACTTCAATTCTGAATTTTCTCAATGAAAATGAAATAAGTTTTTGATCATTTCTATTTTCCCAAAATAAATATAAAAATTTTCCACTTCAGTTAAGATTTTTCTCAAAGAGATGAAGAAATACAAAATACTCTTCCAAATTTTTCATAGAAGTTAAAAAAGTTCAAGTTCTCTTCAGAATTTTACCAAAGAACACAATTCAATTCTAATTTCACCAGAGAAAACAAAATCTTCCACTTCAGTTCTTTATTTCACAATGACATAAAGAAATTTAAAGTTCAATTCTAAGTTTTTCGGTATACAAAATCAGAAAAATCTTCAATGTTCCTCTAGTACCTACGCAATTAGGCTAAAAATGAAGATATTTATGCACAGTTTCGACTCGATATGGCTAATTTTTCTAAAGACAATCTATTTAAGTGCTAAAACACAAACACTACTAAAAAATTTTCAATGTTCCCTTAGTACCTACACGATTAGTCTAAAAATGAATATAACTCTTATCAGTTTCAACTCGATATGGTTAAGTTTGCTCAATACAAGCTATTTCCTTGCGAAAACACAAACAATAAGAAAAAATTTACAATGTTCATTTAGTAAATACACAAAAAGACTAAAAATGAAGATATTTATGCTCAGTTTCAACTCGCTATGGCTAAGTTTGCTAAAGACAAGCTATTTCCTTGCGAAAACACAAACAAACTCAGAAAAAAAAATGTTCAATGTTCCTTTAGTACCTACTCAATTAGGCTCAAAATGAAGATATTTATGCAGAGTTTCAACTATCTATGGCTAAGTTTGCTAAAGACAAGCTATTTTCTTGCGAAAACACAAACAAAATCAGAAAAAATATTCAATATTCCTTTAGTACCTACGCAATTAGGCTTAAATGAAGATATTTATGCAGAGTTTCAACTATCTATGGCTAAGTTTGCTAAAGACAAGCTATTTTCTTGCGAAAACACAAAATCAGAAAAAATGTTCAATATTCCTTTAGTACCTACACAATTAGGCTAAAAATGAAGATATTTATGCAGAGTTTCAGCTAGCTTTGACTAATTTTGCTAAAGACAAGCTATTTTCATGCGAAAACACAAACAAAAGCAGAAAAATTTTCAATGTTACATTTGTACCTATTCAATTAGACTAAAAATGAAGATATTTATGCAGAGTTTCAACTATCTATGGCTAAGTTTGCTAAAGACAAGCTATTTTCTTGCGAAAACACAAACAAAAACAGAAAAAATGTTCAATGTTCCTTTAGTACCTACGCAATTAGACTAAAAATGAAGATATTTATGCTAAGTTTCAACTATCTATGAATAAGTTTGCTAAAAACAAGCTATTTTCTTGCGAAAAAACACACAAAATCAGAAAAAATGTTCAAAGTTCCTTTACTACCTACGCAATTAGACTAAAAATTAAGATATTTATGCAGAGTTTCAACTATCTATGGCTAAGTTTGCTAAAGACAAGCTATTTTCTTGCGAAAACACACAAAATCAGAAGAAATGTTCAATGTTCCTTTAGTACCTACACAATTAGGCTAAAAATGAAGATATTTATGCACAGTTTCAACTAGCTATGGCTAAGTTTGCTAAAGACAAGCTATTTTCTTGCGAAAACACACAAAATCAGAAAAAATATTGTTGGGTTAGGTTAAGTTAGATTAGGTTAGCCTACGTACGCGCGCATATAGGTTAGGTTAGGTTGGATTAAGTTAGGTTAGGTTAAGTTAGGTTAGGTTAGATTAAGTTAGGTTAGGTCAAGTTAGGTTAGATTAAGTTAGGTTAGGTTAAGTTAGGTTAGGCTAGGTTAGCCTACGTACGCGCGCGTACGTAGGCTAACCTAGCCTAACCTAACTTAACCTAACCTAACTTAATCTAACCTAACCTAGCCTAACCTAGCTCTAACCTAACCTAACTTAACCTAACCTAACTTACTCCAACCTAACCTAACCTATATGCGCGCGTACGTAGGCTAACCTAATCTAACTTAACCTAACCTACGAATATTTTTTATGAGTTTGTGTGTTCTCGCACGAAAATAGCTTGTCTTTAGTAAACTTAGCCATAGCGAGTTGAAACAGTGGATAAATATTTTCATTTTTAGCTTAAATGCGTAGTTACGAGTGAACCGATTAACATTTTTTTCTTATGTTGTGTGTGTTCGCAAGAAAATAACTTGTCTTTAGCAAACTTAGCCATAGATAGTTGAAACTCTGCATACATATCTTCATTTTTAGTGTAATTGCGAGGGTAGTAAAGGAAATTTGAACATTTTTTCTGTTTTTGTTTGTGTTTTCGCAAGAAAATAGCTTGTCTTTAGCAAACTTATTCATAGCTAGTTGAAACTTAGCATAAATATCTTTATTTTTAGACTAATGGTGTAGGTACTAAAGGAACATTGAATATTTTTTCTGATTATGTGTTTTTTCGCAAGAAAATAGCTTGTCTTTAGCAAACTTAGCCATATATAGTTGAAACTCTGCATAAATATCTTCATTTTTAGTCTAATTGCTTAGGTACTAATGGAACATTGAATATTTTTCTGATTTTGTTTGTGTTTTCGCATGAAAATAGCTTGTCTTTAGCAAACTTAGCCATAGCTAGCTGAAACTCGTCATAAATATCTTCATTTTTAGCCTAATTGCGCAGGTACTAAAGGAATATTGAACATTTTTTCTGATTTTGTGTTTTCGCAAGAAAATAGCTTGTCTTTAGCAAACTTAGCCATAGCTAGTTGAAACTCTGCATAAATATCTTCATTTTTAGCCTAATTGCGTAGGTACTAAAGGAATATTGAACATTTTTTCTGATTTTGTTTGTGTTTTCGCAAGAAAATAGCTTGTCTTTAGCAAACTTAGCCATAGCTAGTTGAAACTCTGCATAAATATCTTCATTTTTAGTCTAATTGCGTAGGTACTAAAGGAAAATTTAACATTTTTTTCTGATTTTGTTTGTGTTTTCGCAAGGAAATAGCTTGTCTTTAGCAAACTTAGCCATAGCGAGTTGAAACTGAGCATAAATATCTTAATTTTTAGTCTAATTGCGTAGGTACTAAATGAACATTGAACATTTTTTTCTTATTTTGTGTGTTTTCGCAAGGAAATAGCTTGTCTTTAGCATACTTAGCCATAGCGAGTTGAAACTGAGCATAAATATCTTCATTTTTAGCCTAATTGTGTAGGTACTAAAGGAACATTGAAAATTTTTTCTGATTTTGTGTGTTTTCGAAAGAAAATAGCTTGTCTTTAGCAAAATTAGCCATATCGAGTCGAAACTGTGCATAAATATCTTCATTTTTAGCCTAATTGCGTAGGTACTAGAGGAACATTGAAGATTTTTCTGATTTTGTGTACCGAAAAACTTAGAATTGAACTTTAAATTTCTTTATGTCATTGTGAAATAAAGAACTGAAGTGGAAGATTTTGTTTTCTCTTGTGAAATTAGAATTGAATTGTGTTCTTTGGTAAAATTCTGAAGAGAACTTGAACTTTTTTAACTTCTATGAAAAATTTGGAAGAGTATTTTGTATTTCTTCATCTCTTTGAGAAAAATCTGAACTGAAGTGGAAAATTTTTATATTTATTTTGGGAAAATAGAAATGATAAAAAACTTATTTCATTTTCATTGAGAAAATTCAGAATTGAAGTTGAACTTTTCTTCTCCCGGGAAAATATTTAGAACAGAACTTTAAATTTTTTGATCTCTTTGAGAGAGGTCGGAATTGAATTTAAGAAAATATAGAATTAAAGTGAAACTTTTTATCTTCATGGAAAATAATCACAATCATAGGATAAATTTTTCTTTCCTCTACAAAAATTCAGAGGAGAAATTAAAATTTCTTTGTGTCTTTGTGAAATTATGAACTGCAGAGGAAGATTTTTATTTTCTCTGGAGAAATTAGAATTGAATTGTGTTCTTTGGTAAAATTCAGAAGAGAACTTGAACTTTTTGCATCTTCTATGAAAAATTTGGAAGAGTATTTTAAATTTTTCCATCTCTTTGAGAAAAATCTGAACTGAAGTGGAAAATTTTTATTTTTTCTTGAAAAAATTGAATTGATATGCAACTTATTTCTTTTCATATGGATAGTTAGGAAAGGAACTTGAACTTTCCTTCACATCAATGTGAAAATTAGTTTCTGAAATGTCATTTGAGAAGTATTGCCTGGTGTTTGAGAATTCAAAAAAGTATTATACTAAAGTTATGGTAAAAAGGATGAGGAATTCAACTTGTAAAATGGGTTTAGGAGGAACATTAAGAAAGGAACTTGTTCTGAAATGCCTTTGAAAAGTATTGCTTGGTGTTGGTGCATTCAAGAGCTGTAAAGTAATGTTAAGGGATGGGTACTTCAACTTGTAAAATGTGTTTAGGATGGACATTAAGAAAATAGTTTGTCCTGAAAGGATATAATAAAGCCATAAAAAGTATTAAAAAATGGGGACTCAGGGGTCTTTTGGGGTCCGGAGGACTCTTTGGGGGCCCGGTGGTCTTTTGGGGTCCCCGGTTAGTCTTTGGGAGGCCCGGAGAGGGCCTTTGGGGGTTCGGGAGGGGGTATTTGAGCGCCGTATGGTCCTTTGGGAGCCGAGTGGGTCTTTGGGGTCGGGGTGTGGGCCTTTGGGGGGTGGGTTGTGGATTGTGGAGCCGGGGGTTCTTTGGGGTAGTTGGGTACCATTTGATGCCGGGAGGGCTGCCTGGGGGTTGGGGGGAGGGGGGGTGGGAACCGTTTGGGGTTGTGGTCGGAGGGGCAGGGTCCTACCTGACCTAACCTGAAAGTGTGATTTCTGAGAAATTCTTTATGCGTTTAGGGTTAACTTACCTTTTTAGGGATGAGCATTTAGGGTTCTCCTACATGTTGAATCTGAAAGTGGGATTTCAGAGAAATTCTTTAAGCGTTTAGGGTTAACTTACCTTTTTTTAGGGATGAGAAGTTAGGTTTATCCTCAATTTTGTACCTTAAATTATGTTCACTTACAGTGTTTATCTGACAGTGTTAATTCATAGACATTCTTTCATAGTTTAAGGTTCACTTACCTTTTTATTGTTTTGCCTATATTTTTATAGTCAATGTTTAACCTGACCGTGGTATGTCAGAGAAATTCTTTAAGCGTTTAGGGTTAACTTACCTTTTTTAGGGATGAGCATTTAGGGTTCTCCTACATGCTGAAACTGAAAGAATTTTCGCTGACCGGTTGGATCTGAAAGTGTTATTTCAGATAAATTAAATAATCGTTTAGGGTTAACTTACCATTTTTAGGGATGAGCATTTAGGTTTCTCCTACTTGCTGAACCTGAAAGTGGGATTTCAGAGAAATTCTTTAAGCGTTTAGGGTTAACTTACCTTTTTTTAGGGATGAGCATTTAGGGTTCTCCTACATGTTGAACCTGAAAGCTTTTTCCCTGACCTGTTGAATCTGAAAGTATAATTTTCATGGCGACGGATATTTCTAAAGAATAAAAACGGTTGAGGCTTAAGATATTTATTGCTTAAACATATTTAAAAACATTTGAAAAAATAATGACATATTAAAAAAGAAGCTTAATCCATTTGATATGAGGAGGAGCAAGTTTAGGACTTTTGATATCTGATGCATTTTTCCATGTCAGGTATCTTTTCCGGTATCCATTGTGCGAAATATCTAACTTCATCTTCTGGGTCATGGACTGAATGCGGGTATTTCTCACATTTGAAGTCTTCTAAATTGAATAATGCTATGTTTTTATCACATTTTTCTAGCAAGAGTTTATCAGTTGGCACGTTTCCCTTAACATAAACAGCTTGCACACCGAAAAAACTGCATATTTCCTGAATTTCTTCTTGTACGTGTTGTATTTTATAGCCATTTTCAGTATGTGCTCGTATGGTTTTAGCGTAAAAGCCATTTCGATTTATAAAATTTAGTGTAGGACGCCATCTGTTTTTCTCGTACTTATACATATTGTATCTGATGTTCCATTTATAGCAATGAATTTCACGTCGTTGGTTGTCTAGGAGTGAGATAGCTGCTTCGAAAATGATGCCAGTTGAGGAATATTTCAGACCAATATATTCCGTATCAATCACACCAAACATTATTATATCTGAAAAAAAGTGCTTAAATTAAATAAATATGTAATGATTCTGAAGCTCTAACAAATACAGCTCACTTTCATAGAATAAACTGAGAAGGAGGGAGTGTGTTCAAGGATCTCAACTTGAAAATTGTGAAAATGATTGGCAAATAGGTAACGTTTTACATTTCAGCACCCACTCCTCTGAGTAAATATTTAGAGGGGTCAATTTTCTGAGGAATAACTCAAAGCATTGTTATACGAGAATTCAGTTTGAATATGTAAAAGAGATTGAAGCAGGGTGTAATAGCTTCTATCACATTTAGAAGGGGCATGGATCAATCATCTTGTGGAAATTTCCGTATGTAAGGAGAAATCTTTGTCGAAAGCAACCTAAACTCTGAAAATCATAGTTTGATTATAATTAATTAAACTTTTCTCGGGAATAGGTCAAAGCATTATTATATGAAGGTTCAGGTTTTTATTCAAGTGAAAGGCATAACTCACTAGCTTTTATTCAAATGTTATAGCTAAAATCACTAAATGATGAAGAAGCAATTATCTTTTCTATCTCTAATAAAAGCGCTAACCCCCTCCCCCAACAAAAATCCTGGATTCACGCCTGGGAATATAAAATAAACTTTATCGAAAGAAAGCTTGAAAATAATCTGTTTCTCTCCTTCCATACAGGTTACGAAACTACAATTCTAATTATTGCTTAAAAGTGTTTTAATTTTGACGGAGAAACCCTTTGACTACCGCGTTTGTAAACCGGAAAAGGGTGACTGCTAATTTTAACCTTGCATAGAGCCTTGTGTCAAAACCAGAGCGGTTAATAGCTAAGAGATATGCAGAAGTTGATAAGGCTTACAGAAAGGCCAAATTTATCAAAAAGGTATTTCTTTTTTCGGTGGTTAGGTTTTGAGGTTAAAATGTATATATTTTACGTTTTGCATTCAGTATGGTTTGTTGGGGGGGGGGATTTAGCTGGAAATATAGAGGGAAGGAATTTATCGAAAAGAGAATTTCTTTTTGCGAGAATTTGGGATTGTATAGTTTGTTGTGGGGGGGGGGTAGGTTTTGAGGGTAAAGGAATATATTTACATTGACTATAAGGATTGTATGGTTTGGGGGGGGGTTTGAGGGTAAAGGAATATATTTACGTTTTGTATTGAGTATGGTTTGTGGGGGGGGGGTTGAGGGTAAAGGAATATATTTACATTGAGTATAAAGATTGTATGGTTTGTTGGGGGGGGGGGATTTAGCTGGAAATATAGAGGGAGGAATTTATCGAAAAAAGTATTTCTTTTTGCGATGGGGTTGTAAGACAATAGGGGGGGGGTTAGGTTTTGAGGGTAAAGGAATATATTTACATTGACTATAAAGATTGTATGGTTTGGGGGGGGGGGTTGAGGGTAAAGGAATATATTTACATTGACTATAAAGATTGCATGGTTTGGGGGGGGGGGGTTTGAGGGATAAAGGAATATATTTGCGTTTTGTATTGAGTATGGTTTGTGGGGGGGGGGGGTTTGAGGGTAAGGGAATATATTTACATTGAGTATAAAGATTGTATGGTTTGTTGGGGGGGGGGATTTAGCTGGAAATATAGAGGGAAGGAATTTATCGAAAAAAGTATTTCTTTTTGCGATGGGGTTGTAAGACAATAGGGAGGGGGGGTTAGGTTTTGAGGGTAAAGGAATATATTTACATTGACTATAAAGATTGTATGGTTTGGGGGGGGGGTTTGAGGGTAAAGGAATATATTTACATTTTAGCTGAATATAAAGATTGTTTGGTGGTTAGGTTTGTTGGGGGGGGGTGGGGGTTTGAGGGTAAAGGAATATATTTACATTTTAGCTGAATATAAAGATTGTTTGGTGGTTAGGTTTGTTGGGGGGGGGGTTTGAGGGTATAGGAATATATATACGTTTTGCATTGAGTATGGTTTGTGGGGGGGAGGTTGAGGGTAAAGGAATATATTTACATTTTAGCTGAATATATTGGAGGATGTCCAAGGAAAATTTGTTTGAAAATAAAAATGCACTTACATTGCTAATTGCGGCTGCCAAGGCCTCAAGCTCATCAATTATCTTAATTGTTCTATCCATTGTCAGGTTGTTTGCACTGTGTCAAAATACTTTCTGATAATTTAATCACAATGCATGCCCGGTATATACGAAATCTCAAAGGGCGAATTGTTATGTAACGGGGAAAACTATATGTAACCATCCCCCTGATTGGCTGAGAAGGGGGATGTAACCGACTCGCTGATTGGCTGAGAAGGAAACACGTGATCTATCTGTTTCCGGGAACTCGTAACATCTGGCTCGAATAACAATAACAAATACTATTTCTGGATCATAACATCTTCCTCGAACCGGAAGGAAGTGTCATTAACTGTTTCCGGGAACCTCATAACATCTGGCTCGAATAACAATAACAAATACTATTTCTGGATCATAACATCTGCCTCGAACAGGAAGGAAGTGTCATTAACTTTGCTTCGAACGACAACAACATTGACCCTATTAACCACGTGTTCTCTCTAATGACTCTGTTCAAAACAACAATAACATTGACCTTGGCATTTGCATCGAGCAACAACAAGAAGGAAGTGTCATTGACCTGCCCCCATTAGACTCAATAATCCATAAAAACATCAAATAATCAACACACATAACCATCCATGAAAACAGACATAAATGTGACAAACTTCCTGTTTTTTCATTCTCACTGACAAAATCCATAAAACCATCCATAAATGTGACAAAATTCCTGTTTTTCAAATTCTCACTGACAAAGTCCATAAACCACGTGGTTCTATGCCCATATATGGTGTGGGTACCGGAGATATTATGGCATCTCTACTTATCCATCAGTTCGAAAAAATTATAACTCCAAGTCTAATGAATAAATACGTATTTATTCCTGTAACATTTTGTCGCATATTTAAAGCGTTTATTTGCCAATTTGGCTGTTGGTGGGTTTTTTTGTGGGGGTCGTCTTGCTGGTCCTTGACCTTGTTTGTTGTATATGAGCTTCTTCTGATTGTGAGAACCTAGGCCACCAGTCTTTCTGGTGTGTTTCCAGTCTTTCTGGTGTGTTTAGCCTTATGTGGATGGTAGTTTCTTCTAAAATCCCTGTTATTGAGTTTTTCTTCATACTTTTGTAAAACACTTGGCCTATAGATATCGAAGATTCATGGGCGTGAATAGTTCTGAAATTTCTTCATAAATCACGGCTATTGGATTCTTTGCTGTGCTTTTGTCCAACATTGACAGGAGGCCAAAGTATTTCATATATACTCAGTTTTTTTTTGTGATTGGTTTGGCAATTTGGCCATCAATCAATAATTCAAAATCTTTGGAGTTACAATTGTTTGGGTATCTAACCCACTGCGGTTTCATCTTAGTAGTGATGTCTCTATAACTGGTCAAATTACGTGATGTTATTTTCATGACTTCAATCATCTTTCTCGCATTTCCATTATTGTAGGCTTGGTAACTGTCAAATATCAAGTTTCTACTCAGCTCTCCGTTTTTAGCACAACTGTCCTGTCCAGTTTTAGCAAGGGAGCGATGGAATATCTCTTCAGAGTTAGTTCCTGCTGATAAATCTGCTTCTGATTTAATATGCTTTTGCAGATTCAGCGTTTCATGGACTGTAGCAACCTCAGCTACTACTATTATTGCTTATGCTCTTACAATTGAACTGAATCAAAAGAGAGTAAGTGCATCCAGGTTGTAAAAATTGCATAGATACAGTGTTTTAGAAAGGGTATTAAGTTTTATTTTTTAGGGAAACTTGCAGAGGTGTAAAAATAAATCAAGGGATACGATGTGTGTCCAGATTTCCAAAAGGGTGTATGTTATAGGAAATTGTTGAACAATTTTGTCGGTCATATAAATAGTAAGCCATAATATGAATTCTTATAGAAACAAACGAAAAGATTAAAAATATTATTTTCTTTACCTATTAAAAAGACTTATGTCAATAAAAAACAATAAAAATAAAATAGCCAAGACCCAGGGTGTTTTTTCACAGCTAAAAAAAAGTTTGAAGAATAGGAAGATAAGTCCGCAAAACAATATTAGAATATTGGAATCTACAGTGATGACAGTGGCCAAGTATGGTTCTGAAGCATGGGCGCTCCGAAAAACGGAGGAAGATTTGCTAGATGTTTTCCAGAAAAATTCCCTACGGATTGTTTTGAGTACCTAGATGGCAGACCGCATCTCAAACATTAGGCTGTACAACGAGTGTGGTTCAATTCTGTTTTCTAGGGCTATAATGAGGGAAAGCTTTAGATGGCTTGGGCAAGTTCTACGGATGAAGGCTGACAGCTTGCCAAAGATTGTCCTTCTCGGTCGACCGTTTAGGGCCATACGGAAAGAAGTTAATCCCCGGGTAGTTTGGGGTTATGTTATAAGGAAAGATTTAAGAGAAATGAGAACTTCTTGGGAGGATGTAAAGAGGGAGACTTTGAAGGCTCCCTTCTTGGGAGGCGTTAAATAGAATTGGATACAGGAGGAGCGTACATAGCTGTGTTGGGCTCAGGTTGCTTGTTGCTGCAGTGAGTTTTTAGTAGTGTATGTAGTAATGGAAGATAAAAGCATGCATAACGAGCCCATTCTGCACGAGTTAAGTCGGTTTATTCTTATTTCAAATTGAACGATTTTAAATTCGCTACATTATTTGATATGCAACATTCGTATCTCTGTAATGGAATAGCGGCAAAAGTTTTCGAACTAAGATTTGTAATTTTCTAACATAATTTATTTTACCAAGGGAGAGGAGGAAGGTTATAAATTTAAAGATAAAAAAATAGAATTATATTGAAAATCATATAAGAATACAACATATTTTTTTCATCTGGTCATATTCAGAGAATTGGAAATTTGGTGCTCTAGAGCTGGCTTTGTACGCAAATTCCTATAAATAGGGTTACCTTCCCCTTCGATGTGTCAGGACCATCACCGTGAGGGACCTTTTTATCCCAACCCAACCGTTACCACCCATCCTGACAGGACCCAATTTTGCGTGATTTTACTAAGGGTAAAATTCTGGACGGGTTTCATGCTATCTTGGAAAGCATATGAGGAAGGTGGACACAACTTTTAGGAATGGATTCCATAGTCTCAACTATGCTCTGGAAGGTCTTTTGAAGACCTTCCAGGAAAGTCCTTCTCCACACCTTTCCCTCTAAATTACATTGACCTTTGATAACATGGGATAAATCTATATTATACAAGTGAAACGTTTAGAATAGATCAAGAGTGTGAGTGAGGTCCACGGAAAGTATGATGAGCCTTATACTTTTGTTAAGCCCTGATTTGTATGCCTTCAAAGAATTTTTGAAAATGTTTCCTAGTTAAAAAAAAAAAAAAATCCAGTATGGCTGAAAATCTTACTCAATTCATCGGAACTGTGTTTCCAAGATTGGGTATCAAAGCTAAGTAGACTCAAACCAAAATGAAAGGTATTTTTTCTATAGTCAAGAACTGTCTTGTATCCAATTCTGCAAGAGTATTTTTGCTTATGTGCATGTAAATGAAATCCCGTTTAAGTGAATTCTGTTCAATTCAACCTATTTAATTGAACCCTCGTTCCATCAAGAACCTGTTTAACTCAACATCCGTTTTACTCAATTTCCATCCAACTCATACTCCGTGTAACTCAACACTCATTCTACATATACCCCGTGTACTTCAATCCTCATTTAACTTTACCCATATTTAAGCAGCTTAATAAACATAACCTAGGGCTTAAATTGTACGGGGACTGAGTTGAATGGGGGTTGAATTAAATGAGGGTTGAATTACACAGATGTTAAGCTGAATGAGGGTTGAGTAGCACGGGGAGTTGAGCTGAATGGAGATTGAGTTAAACGAGAGTTCAGTTAAAGGAGGGTTGAGTTGCATGAGGGTTCAGTTAATTGGGTTGAGTTGTTAGTCCAATGCAATGAAAGCTGTAAGCGAAAGTTTCTTACGCACAGGGAGGGGTTTTGGGCTTCTGCTCTCCCAAGATTTCCTAATTTCATCTGCCTGTTGGCAGATGTTTTACTCAGTGTCTTGTTCGTTTATTTTTGCTAGTTTTAGATTCAATAATAATACTGTTCTTTAAAAAAAAGGTAAAAATACGCACGGTATCTTACCAATGAATAATGAGCTTTGATGTTTGATGATGTTGTTGATGCTTGCACAGCATGGTAATTCAAATTTTTTTTATAAGACTGTGAATTTTAAATTTAGTAAAAGAGGAAGAGATATATTTATATATATATAAGAGGAAGAGATTTCTTCTTTATAGCTATTTTAAGGGGACGACTTGAATATAACTTTGTTGAAGTTCTTAACTTCTCATGGTCGATAAGAAATAAGATAATGAAAGCTGAGACCGCTAAGGTGGTTCTTTTGTGAACTAATATTTTCTCTTTAGTCTTATGAGAAGTTAGACCTTATTAGATGGGTAACCATGAAATAGAGCTGTTCAGTATTGCACTTTTTTTTTTAGAGAATAGCTTGCTGAGTTTCTTTTAGCCAAGTACACTAAAATGAAATCTTTTTACTATCAGTCAAATTTCTTTTCTATTACAGTAGCGCCAATAAAAGCACTATGCGCAGAGAGGTACAGAGATTGGTCTGTTCGTTTTGGATCATTGGGGTTTCGATGCGTCCAAATTACAGGTGATCAAGCTACCGTAGATGAAACGGAATCCTTCAAATATGCTAATTGTATCATAACTACTCCTGAAAAATTTGATTCCCTTTCTCGTCGTTATCTCAGAGACAATATTCACGACGTGAAGCTTTTTATGATAGATGAAATTCATCTAATAAGGTAAGATTCGTATTTGTTAAATTTTGAAGGTTTGTGTTTGAATTGGGAACTAAAGGGAAGTGGCGTAAGAGAGATGAATAGAGAGACATAGAGATAAAGGGTGAAAATCAGATAGAAAGAGGGAGAAAAAGAGAGAGAGAGAAAGGAAGTAAGAAAGAGAATCATATAAAGAGTTACTGACCATACGCAATCAAATAGAGTTTGTCACAAAGGTACTACTGGCTTTTATGTTGCTGTGTTGCCCTTCAGTGGGCTTTGTGGGCTTAAGCTTCGTGCTTAAAAAAAAAAAAAAAAAAATAATGAAGAACTGCTCTATTCGAATTATTTTTTTTTTAAGCACGAAGCTTAAAAAATCGTTTACTTATAATGACAACTCATAACAACATAATAAATTATCTTCAAAATGTGTTGTTGGGCCAGTGCCAACAAAGTAGTACCTTTGTCAGTACTTTTGTAGGTACTGATTTTATTCTTCATGATTAATACGAGAATGTCTTCGTCCCCTTTGTAACTGTCTTGCTTTCTTGTTCTATTATATTTTATTATTTATAGATAATAAAGACAAAGAAAGAGATTCCCGTTTTCTTACCTTATTAGCAAGACAGTTACAAAGGAGACGAACACATTCTCGAATTAATCATGAAGAATAAAATCAGTACTACTATACAAAGGTAAACACAGTACTATACAAAGGTATACAAAGGTAAACACAATAACAAAGGTACTACTTTGTTGGCACTGGCCCAACAACACATTTCGAAGATAATTTAAAGATAACCTTATTTACCTTATTAGCTTATTAGCTTTGTCACTACTGGCTTATATGTCGCTGTGTTGCCCTTCAGTGGACTTTGTGGGCTTAAGCTTCGTGCTTAAAAAAAAAAATAATGAAGAACTGCTCTATTCGAATTATTTTTTCTAGCGAAGAAAATCGAGGACCTGTATTAGAAGCTGTCGTCACAAGAATGAAATTGCTCGCTTCTCAGCTTGGCTGTTGTACTAGGTTTATTGGAGCATCAGCAACCATCCCTAATGGAGAAGACTTTGTTCGCTGGCTGAATGGTGACCGAGGGACAGGAAAGCTAATAAGGTAAAAAAACGGGAACCTCTTTCTTTGCCTTTATTATCTGTAAATAACAAAATATAATAGAACAAGAAAGCAAGACAGTTACAAAGGGGATGAAGACATTCTCGTATTAATCATGAAGAATAAAATCGCGGTAGATCTCATGCTGAAGGAATTAGGTTAACGTTTTTGAGCAACAATTTCGTTAGTATACTTTTATTTAGATGTGAGATAATTTTCGTCCGTTTTTCGATGTATCACTATTTTCTGATGATATATCTCTTACTCACTCTCTCTCTCTCTCTCTCTCTCTCTCTCTCTCTCTCTCTCTCTCTCTCTCTCTCTCTCTCTCTCTGTCTCTCTCTCTCTCTCTCTCTCTCTCTCTCTCTCTCTCTCTCTCTCTCTCACTCTCTCTCTCTCTATCTCTCTCTCTCTAAAAAAAAAATAATAATAAAAGGAAAGCCCAGTACTTTCTTCACCAAACTCTGATAGCAAGCTATTTATTTAAATATTTGACTTTACTTTATAGTTTTTTAAAATAAATAATTTGACATATTAGATTAATTAACCTTTTAAGTTTTATGAAATAGCCCTTATCTTACTGTACTATTTTAAGAACGGCGGTTCTCTATTAGCTCTTTATTACCGAAAATCTTTGGTTTCGCTTTAATTGTTGGCACTGTTTCAATTTTTAAAGTTCTTTTTAAGTATTGTTTGTTGTTTAAATATATGGATATCTAAGGCTCTGTTTTGAGAAATTATTTTGGTTGCAACTGGTACAATATTTCGAAAGCATGACACCCCAATGTCTTGCGGGTGAAATTTCGCTTCAAAAAAAATCGTGATCAATCGCCTTTCAGAGACCGTCTCATGGTAGTTAATGGTTCTAAGATCTTGTCTAAAGCGTAGTGTTACAACAAGTTCACTCAAAAATCTAAATATAACATAATTTTGAAGTTTAGCTGATCTAAGAACAAAGAAGAAAATTTTGAATAATTTTTTTTTTAATCTCAAGTTTTTCTCGTTTTGCTTAGTTTTAAAGTGAAATTTGGTAAACTTTTTGTTTTGTCTGTAAGTAGCTTGTGTAAGTTCATTGCTACTTTACTGTTAATTTTTCTGTGGTTTTAGTTTCCTTCTCTCGTTCGTTACTTTCGATAGGCAGTAAAACACGCCTTTGTTTCATACGCTTTCTTATCCATCATCTCTAATTGTGACACTTGCTGTTTTCTTCAATATATTAACTAGATTCATTTCGTTCTGGGAATAAAATTGAATTTCATATCCGTTTCTTTCATTTATTCATCTTCTTCATTAAAAGTGGTCATTAAACACACAGTGAGAATTAAATTAAACGTGGTCATGTTTCAAAGTTTTGAAGTGGTCTGGGCCCTCAGGCCAATGCCTTGGATAAGTCTATTTCTGGTTATGCTGAGAATAAACAAATCCTTTTTTTGTCCCAGAAGAGGCATTGTGATTTATGATCCTAATGCAGCTTTGTACTTAATCTTAAAAATGCTATCGTAGTATTTAAAATGCACACTTTTTTTGTGGAATAATATGTCTATTTTTTTACGGAACTTGTATGTTTGGCTTTTCCAAAAAATTCAACTTTATTGTTTAGAAAAGGTATGCTGATGCAACTTTCTAGGCTAAATTCTGCAATGTATCTAATTTTTTCTCTCAAAGTTTTTTTTTGCAATAGATTATGTGTGCTATAAAATCCTGAAAATGGAAAACTTCGTATAGAATAAAATTTGGTTTTGTGAATTAGTCAAAACGCCTAATTTCCGCATCCATTTATAACAGCAAACTTAACAATGAATATTGCTCAAAACTATGGTGGTGCAAACAATTTTTGATTGTATTTTTAATTTAAGTCCAAAAATTTGCATTGAAAGCATGATTTTTTTTTTATGGTTGCTGTAGTTAGTGCAACCTAGTAGAGAGTAAACCACCGCCTATAGTAGCCAAAATTTCAAGACGGGATTTCAAGGAAACTGTCGAGTGACCAATATTTCCAGTGTAAAACTAGTTTAAAAATAGTAATTCAGATTCAAATGAAAAGTAATTTGTAAATACAAGAAATTTTTTTTGAGAATTTCCAAAATGAGCCTGAAACCCCTAAAAAAAAATGACCTTCAGTTGAAATAGAAATTCCACCATTGACATTACCGTTGTCAATGACACCTCATTTGAGCATGAACAAGATGGAAAAATATATTTTTACATGGATAAAAATTCTCTTTTTTCTTAATTTAATGTCATGAATGACATTCGCAGTGACATTTAATTTGGAGCAATCCATTTAGTATTTCAGATGACAAACGTCCAGTTAGAGTGCAACGAATGGTCCTTGGATTCAAGTGTCAGAATGACCATTCGAGATTCAAGTTTGACATCATGCTCAATTATAAATTGCCAAGACTTATTCAGCAGTACTCAAACGGAAAGCCAACACTGGTAAAGCATAATTTACAATTTACGCTGAAATAGCTTTAGAGTTTTATATTAATATCATCGAGGAATACTTTTATCATCAAGGAATACAAGGAAAGAAAACTGTCTGTTTTCTTTTTTAGGGTTTTCGATTTGTTGTAATCCCTTGCTAAAATATATAGCCTACAAGTATTTTGCAATTACCATTTTTTTGCTCTTTATGTAATTTAATGTCTTTTCGTACTGCAGTCTGTTCAAAGATATTCGATTATTGAGGCTAGTCAGATTTCTAACAACGATATGTTCTAAGCTTCAAACTTTTGGTTTTACTTTTAAGGTTTTTGAATTGTTGTAATCCCTTGTCCAAATGGAGTATCATCATTTGTAATAATTGCAAATTTTCGTTTTTTTGGGCCTTCCTACTGACATAATATAACTGGTTGCGTTCAAAAAGGTGTTCTTTTTTAAGGTTTTTTAATTGTTGTTATCTCTTGTTAAAATATACAAAATATTTTAGTAATTACCAGTTTGTTTGCTCTTTACGCAATTTAATGTCATTTCATACTGCATTCTTTTCAAAAATATTTATTTATTGAAGCTTATCCAATTTCTAACAACGATATGTACTAAGCTTGAAACTTTTGGCTTTCTTTTTAAGGTTTTTGAATTTTGCTGTAATCCCTTGTCAAAATCTTGAATCATCATATGCAGTAATTGTAAATTTTTAGTTTTTTGAGCCTTCCTACTGACATTATATAACTGGTTGCGTTCAAACCTGTTAGCTTAATCACGTAGCGAGTGGATTTTATCTAACAAAAAAAACACAACTAATTTTACAATTTTCAAGCATTTTTCTAGTTTTGAATTAAAACATTAAAATTATTGCTCAGGCACCGTAAATATTTTTACAGTTTACCTAATAACTTTAGCGATTCTGGACTGAACTTAAAAATTGTTTCTAACTTTTTTCGTGTCTTAAAAAGACATAGCTTATACTTATAAGAAAAGAAATCCTCTAATGATGTGTTTCTAAGAACGATTTCTACTAAGCTTCAAACTTTTGGTTTTTTTTTTATTTTTTTTTTTTGAATTGTTGCAATCCCTTGTTATAATATATACAGATATTTTTGCAAATGCATAATTTGAGAATCGTACGTGTGTAAGCATACCACAAAATTTTTGAACAAAAAAACTTCTCTTTTTTTGGAATAAAATGGTATTTGCCTACTTTTAATCAAGTTTTTTTTCGTCTATTCAGACAGATGGGGTTGTTTGATGGTTGGCCATCTTAATATTTATGGTTGTTTGTGTATTGAATGTTAATATGGGTTTACCTGCGTATTTGTTAACTTCCACATTTCCAGCAATCTCTTTCTGTTTCTCTTATCAATGGGAATAGAGAGAGAGGGTTGAGTAATGGTTTCATGCGGGAAACGTGTCCTTTTTTATACTGTAATAAGTTTTAAAGTTATCTAATTAAAAAGTACCTCTGCTTGCAGTGAAGGACTATCGCTATTTTGGATTAAGGTGTGATTGTCGTCTGGTTGTTTACTTTCAGCTAATAAAACAACGTTGTCCTCTACTTGATAAATTATTAAATCTGTAGAAATAATTTATTGTTCATCTTTGCTATAGATATTTTGCTCGACTAGAAAGGGAACCCAGCAAACTGCTTCTTACTTAGCGAAACAGTCCGCTCTGTCTGTGTCTGAAGGAGGACGAACACTGGCAAAAATACTGTCCGATCCGAAGCTTAAGGAGTTTGTGCAGTCTGGTGTAGCTTTTCACCATGCTGGACTCAATTTAGAAGATAGAAGAATTATCGAAGAAGCTTTCCTACAAGGTCGTATACCTGTTTTGGTTGCTACCACCACCCTTGGTAAGTAGAATGACATTTACTAAAAGTACTATGTTAAAAACGGTGATCTGCAAAAACAGTTCTTTCTTCCTTTAGATTTCTTGATGCCTTCTATTTATATTGGAAGGTACTGAATCTGAATCAGGGAAAGTTAACCCATTTTAGTAATCATAACTGTTTAATATAAATAACTATAAATAACTTTTTTTTTTTAATTACTGAAAAATTTGAGTACCTTGCACTTGAAAAAGTTTGTATAAAACTTTATCAATTTTTGTAGTTATAATTGTAATTTTTTATGCTTATTCCAAAACATATGATAAGATTTTTTTACTGGTATCTATAGATTTGCATAATAATTTACAAAATTCTTTCCATGCAATCGGAGGATTTAAACTTAAAAAAAAAATGAAAACAGTAATTTAGGGAAAATAGAATTTTCGATATTATGACTAAAAAACTTTTAGTTATAACATCGTAAGAGCAAAATGAACTTATTTATGTGCAGTACTTTGTAACAGCGGCCGCCACTTTTAGAAGTTCATGGACCACTAAATGTATTATTTTTATTTGATGGACCACTAATATGGATTTGGAAAAAAGGTGCTGTAAATACATCCATACATTATAATCAGAAAAGTTTTAATATAGTTAACAGGAAATACACACAAAGAAAAAAATATATATATTTTAGTGGGATGGTTGCTCTCGTTTTGTTTGACATCATGTTGTGGAGATTCAGTTTCAGTGATGTCGCTGCGGGACGAAGAGCTGCATCTATTTCAAGCTGAGAGCGATACCGAGTTTTAATTACTGTCACAGATGTAACACTTTTTTTTTTTTTTTTTTTTTTTTTTTTTTTTTTTTACATAAATATGTAGTTAAAATTGAATCAAAATTTCCATAGCCTTTTCACTCAGTAATGGGTGTTCATTTTTTAGAGAGACCCAAAAATGAGTTCTTGATAAAGAGGACTTGAATTTTAATTCGAAACTATCATCACAAGAAAGATCGATGAGGCTTTTTTTTCATTTATGCTTAATTTGTCCTATTCGATGCTAGCTGCAAATGGATCTGTTATCCATATGTTTCCAGGTCTGGGATCTCCTTCCCTTGGGTAATAGAAAAAAAAAATATTCTGTCAGTGACTATAAGTGCTGTTGAATAATCATGGATACCCTTGACGATTGAGATCCTTCTCTCCCATATATTTGTCAACATTTATAAACATTGGTAGATCTCCATCTGCCAACCGTGTGTGCCATTAATATTTTCTTTTGAAAAGCATCTATCTTTCCTCTAATTTCTAATTTCTTCGAAAATAATCCAATTTCTTCACGCAAGAGGAACAGTAAGGCTCAATATATTGCCCCTTGATAGCCATCTTACCTCAGCGTGAAAAAGAAGGTGAGTATACTGGAAATCCATTTTTTTTGCAGAGCATTTAAAACATCCGAGAATTTAGAGCTCTATGTCTAATCTCATTCACAATTTTTATAACACTGAATAATAGTTTGTTTAGATCTGGGGACTTTTTGTTTACCACAAGCTGCACACAATATATAATACAATGGGTAGACAGAAAGTTTAGGTTACCAACATTTTTACTCTTGCAACAACTCGTAAGCAATTTCCAATCATGTTTGAAGCGCTGTCTGTAAAACTGCCAATACATATTTCCCACTCAATTTTGTGCTTCAGGAAATAAGTGCAAGTGCTTGAAAAATCTCGAAGCTAGTTGTTCTGCCTGACAAGTTTCGCGAGCAAAGAAGTTCGTTTTGTAATTCTCCTTGAAACTCAACGCTTACAAAACAAAGGAGAAGTGCTTTGTTACTGACCTGCAGATTCATTAAGTTGAATCAAATAAAATGATGCATTTTTGCCATTTTTATAGCTTGGTTCTGAATATCTTCAGCTATTTCTTTAATTCTGCGCTTAACAGTGTTAGCAGACATAGGAATTAACTTCAGTCTTTGAATAGCCTGTTTTCCCAAAACAGCTTCACAGGCTTGTAACATGCTAGGTTTGATTAAGTCTCCTCCTGTCATATATGGCTTTTTATTCTGTGCAATTTGGAGTGCTAACAAGTAGAAAGCCATTACTAGGAACTTATCTTCAGCAACCATTTTTTTAAAGCGTCTATTTGCTTTTTTATACCTTCAAGCACTCTGTGAAAACATTCAAGTTGTTTGTCAACTAAATGTGGGTGTTTTGTATGCATGTGAATTTTAAGTTTTGACGCTTTCATGGCATCGCTAGAATAACTTTCATGACAAATAACACAAAGAGGCTTGGATCCAGCTCACTACCAGGTTTTTGAATAAATCCAAATTTTAGGTTGTTTGAATCGTATTTTCTTGATATTTTGCATTTTTTATTTTCGCATCCTATTGGAATGTTCTTTCTAATGCTGTCTGCCGAGAACTGTGGATGCTCCGTAAGTCTAATTCACTGATCAGCTCACTACTATTACTATTTTCATCCCTTAATTAAGCTTTACTTTTTCAAAAGAATTGCAAAATATTCACATGCCTTTTCTCACTCAATAGTTTCATCAAAGTCCATTAATTAAATAATTTTCAAATTGATAGCTGTGCACTTCGTATGTTTCAACTTTGAGAACACTTGCTCACATAAGTATTAGTTTACTTTCAAGGAGCCTATGCCTGCCGCAGAAAATCAGGAACGTAAGCTCCCACTGGAACTAAATTAATACTGGAGACTGGATTGAAAATTGAAACAGAATTTAGAAATTCGTTCGCAGAAATAGCAGGCCAAACGGAAATTGTATCCTGTCATAAATGTATGCTGATTCAAGAATGTACATCAGAGAAATCATTAAATGCATCCTGACATAGATGTATGTTGATTCAAGAATGTACAACAGCAGAAATCGTTAAATGTGTCAACACAATTCCCATGTCAATTTTTTTTAAGCCTTTTCAGTCGCAATAAAGCTATATAATAATAAACGTAACTCTTAAGTTCTAAATGTATGATAAGTTTCCTTAATTTTGTCTCTTTTTTATGTTCATGAAATATAAAAAAAAGGAAATTATTTAATAATGGTCCCATTTCTTCGTGGACCACCCAAACGTTTTCATGGACTACCAGTGGTCCATGGACCATAGGTTGGCGATCTCTGCCTTATAAAATGTATTTTTTTTTAAAGAAGAATGTGTTTTCGTTTTGTAAATTTAATAAATAAGTGGTAAAAATGTTTCTTACAAAGGTTATACAGACCCAGATAAAATGTGACATGATAAAAAAAATCTACTAGAAACAAACATATACTTTAAGCATAAAACAGTTTCAGGTGCCAAAATTTTAGCAATTTTTGGTTTTGTAGATACTGAATAGGCTAGTATTCTGATTAGCCAGGTTGTCTGAATCCCTTTGTCATGATTGGAGATAATGTGGGAGCCTTTTCAAGTCTCGGCCTTTATAGTTTGGTAACATTCGTGTATAATATGGGTTTACAAAATAAATGAAGCTGTTGGGCAACCCCGTGCAAAGCTGACACAGCTTGACCCATAAGCGGAAATTTTAGTCCGAAAGAATATCAATATCAGAGTATTGAGAAAATAGGGGTGGCAACCCTGCTTCTCCTGCACACTCCCTTCATTAGAATATTAGTGATTTCTTATTATCGTTTGAAGTTCTTGCTTGAAACTTCTTTATGGCTTCAGTGGCTGCCTTAGTAAATATTATCAAATATTTGAATAGAACAAGCTATCAATATAAATATTTTCCATTCACAACCTGAGGAAAATAATATCAGACTTACCATTTTTTGTTGAAAATCAGTCGTTGAATCCATGGAATTCATTTTTTCTTCAATTTATATACTTTGTGAATATGAGCTAGTCCAAAATATGAATGATTAATTGTTGAAAATTCGGTGTTCTTATATGGCATAAGATAAACTTTTTCCACAAAATAAGTTTTTCAAAGAAAAGTAAAGACCTCCATTAAACCAAAAATGAGCAAAAATAAGATTAAATAATCTACCAAGCGTGAAACTACCACAAATCAGCATCGATAAATAAATGAAACCCAAAACGAACAGAAATTACAATAAAATAACCGAGTCAAACTCAAAACGAGCAGAAATTTACATGAGTAGGGTTCAAAACCCCTGTGCCTTCCTAAGGCCAGAACATAATTTGCACTTTATTGAAAAAATACAAATGAATGTGCATTGCCTGATATTTTTTAATCAAAATTTTAATATTATTTGGTTTATCAAAGTTATAAAAGTAAAAACATTTATATTTTTATGCGACATCAATATCCACTTCGACCTGTATTTGAAATGAAAATACACATATCATAAGGCTAAACTTTCGAATTTATTGGCGTCAACCTCCGTAATCCTGTTTTGATCATGGTATGTTGTACGTGGTATTTTCTCGTGTTTTATTTAATGTAATTAAATAAAAAAAACAAGTTTTTTTTAACTGAAAGTAAGGAACGACGTTAAAACTTAAAATGAACAGAAATTATTCTGTATATGAAAGGGACTGTCCCCTCCTCAACCCCTTGCTCTTTACGTTTAAGATTGTTATTGTTTAAAAAAAGAGTTGTAAGACAAAATCACACTTTAGCGTCAAGAGCGAGGCGTTGAGGAGGGGACAGCCCCTTTTCATATGCGGGATAATTTCTGCTCGTTTTAAGTTTTAACGTCGTTCCTTACTTTCAATTAAAAAAACTTGTTTTTATTTTATTTAATTTTTAAACGTTTTTGAATTGATGCAGGTTTTGATTTTGGCTCACCGTACATGATTGATTAAAACAAAATTTGTATATTAATTTTACTTTTATTTGGTTTAATGGCTTTCTCGAAACTTGTTTAATTTTATTTACGAACGTTTTTATTAGTAATTAATAGTACGTAACTTACGAATTAACTTACGTAACGAACTTCTATATTCATAGAATAAAAATAAGTATATTTGGGGGTTCGCCCCCTATTCAATACCTTACTCTTTACGCTAAAGTTTGAATTTTGTTCCAATTCTTTAAAAATGACCCCTTAATCACAAAGGCCGTTAATTAGAAGAAATAGCTCTTATGAAAGTACTAAAAAATTTTTGGCTTAAAGAGTGAGGTATTGACTAGGGGGTGAACCCAATCATATACGTAATATTTTCTGTTCGTTTTAAGTTTTGATGTTGCTCCTTACTTTCAGTTGAAAAACTTGTTTTTTATTTAATTTCTGATCTCTTTCTTTAATAATGCTGGGAAATCCTTCACCCCCTTCTTAGCAATGTCCCTTCCCCCATGAAAACTTCCTCCATGGAAAGATCCTCCCATATAACCCCCGACCCTCCCCCCCCACCTACCAGAGAAAATCCCCCCTGAAAACGTCTGTATACTTCCCAATAAACAATACTATATGTTAACATTGGGTAAAGTTCATAACTTTCAGCCCTCGCCCCGGGGACTTCGGGGGATTAAGTCATCCTACAAGACATAGTTATTTTATTTTCGACCATGCTGAACAAAAGGGCTATCTCAAAATTTTGATCGGGTGACTTTTTGGAAAAAAATGAGCGTGGGAGGGGGCCTAATTGCCCTCCATTTTTTTTGGTCACTTAAAAAGGGCACTAGAACTTTTAATTTCCGTTCCGATGAGCCCTCCCACGATATTCTAGGACCACTGGGTCGATAAGATCACCCCTGGGAAAAAAAAACAAAACCCCAAAAAAACAAATAAACACGCATCCGTGATCTTTCTTCTGGCAAAAAATGCAAAATTCCACTTTTTTGTAAATAGGTGCTTGAAACCTCTACAGTAGGGTTCTCTGATACGCTGAATACGATGGTGTAATCGTCATTAAGGTGCTATAACTTTTAGGGGGTCTTTCCCCCTTTTTTCTAAAATAAGCCAAATTTTCTCAGGCGCGTAACTTTTGATTGGTACGACTAAACTTGATGAAACTTATATATTTGAAATCAGTATTAAAATATGATTCTTTTGATGTATCTATTGTTATCAAAATTCCGTTTTTTATAGTTTCGGTTACCATTGAGCCGGGTCGCACTTTACTTACAGTTCGTTACCACGAACTGTTTTATTAAAGAGTGATCTCCTTCACTGTAGGAAATTGTTCGTTTGAAAACAATATAGACGTTAAAAGAATATACCTTTCTAATGATTTCAGATTTCATGTTAGGATCAATGTTTATTTGCTAACAATTTCAGTTGAAAAAAAAATATGAGTGGTATCCATACAGTACCTATGATCAACTGCATGCTGGATAGTTCAGAAAAAAAAACAAGCTTCTTTCATATGGCATCTTAAACCAACTGTTTGTAACTCTTGTTATCGGGCACGGGTTCATAATCACGATTACCACCTAACACGCTCAATGCTTTATTCTATAATATTCTGAGAGAAATAATACATCAATTAAAAGTAGCGGACCAGACACTCATAAAATTCAATAAATAAGAGTGAACCAGCGAAAAATAAGGAATTTGTAGTTCTTTTATTGGAAAAAAATATCTCAACTTCTGAAATATTGCAACGTTTCTGGCAGTTTCCGCACAAATACATTCGGTCTGATCTCGAAAACTGAGATATTCGTCAACTAAATCGAGGAGGTACTTGACAACACGAGTTCTTGGAAGGGTAAAGCATTACTAAGCCTCAGTTCTTAGGGTCCATGAGGTTTGGTTAATATTAGACTATCTTCTCTGTTAGATGTCATAATTACATAAATTTATGGGCCCTTTTTGACTTCCTCCACTTACGATGTATTGTGTCTGGAAACCCCAAAAGTCATATTAGGCAGTTACTCTTACTTCCTGTAAAATTTGACTGAGATGCGATAACCCCCTTGTTTTAGATGTTCAGATTAAGAATTTATATACCCCAGCACTGGTGGGATTGGATATTGACATCCGAAAAGCATAACTACGACACTTGCTCTTACTTATCACCAGGTTTAGTTGACATCTATAAACATCTTCTCGCAGATGTTCTGGTGATAAGGATTATGTCCCCCTCCCTCCAGGTTGGGTTCGGTTCTGATCCCTCAAAAGTATAAATATGGTACTAATTCTTGTCTACCAGCCAGTTTAGTCAAGATGCGAATCTCACTTGCGGTACATGTCCGGATGACAACAACTAAAACTCCTCCAACCCTCTTCCACAGGAGGGGTCAGATTGCGTCTAAATAACTCAAAAGAGTACCTAGACTGCTATGTTTACTTTCTATCAAGTTTTGTTGAGATATGACATTTCCTTCTGTTAGATATGCAACATACTAGAATCTCGAAAACCCTAACTTTCAATACCCATGAATTGGATCGCAGCTGGACTCATTTCAGCCTGGCTTTAAGCTCGAAGCTTATATGTATAAGACGATTTAGAGAATTTGATATAGAAGTTTTCTTTAGAAATATGAATTCAAAATTTTGTAATTAGATTTTCTTGGAAAATGTCCTAGCAATCTACATGGCATGCAAAATTTTTATTTCCCGTGGCAGAATGTACATGATTGGTCGTTTTGACAACCAGAGGGGATGTGATGACGTGTTATTCATTTGAGTTTTGTATTTAAAAGAGTACACATCTCAGCAATATTATACGAAAGAAAAGAATGTATTCCTGATTTTTGTATTAGACTCTATAAGACAACTGAAATGTTCTAGCAGTAACAAATAGGTATAGCATCTCATTGAATTGTCTATAGTAACCAGACATGCAGTATAATTTAAATACAATATTATGATTGGATTTCTCTGAATGTATCGAACGGGGGGGCAACTGTCCACCTCAAACGACGCCACTGGTTTTAATTAATTTCATTCTTGGCTTTCAATTGGTTTCAAATTGGCATTCAGGTCGTTTCACTAATGCTTTCAATATTGCTTTCAGTTATGTTAAAACAATAAACTGTTTTTCATAAGAACTTTTTTTTTTATTTTTTTAATTTAAATGGCTCCCACAAAAAATACGAGTGGTGATTACTTAATATAACGTATCTTTACTCATGGACGTAGAGAAGGGGAGCGGGGGGAAAGCTGTCCCCCCCTAGAAATTCAAATTTGCACTAGATATTAACGAGGACTTTTTGTATGGATTTTCTGTTGAATGTTCACTGCTAGATGGTTGAAAAAGCTGGAAATAAACAGAAAGTTCCAAACATTGTTTGCCATGTCGATATTTACGTTTCGATAGTCAGTATTAATATTTGGTCTGATATATAGATGTATCAGTTTTGATATCTAATATCACCTAACTTTAACCCTTAACTGGCAGGGAGAAAATAGTTACACTACTGAAAAGTTGGTTCTGTGGGACCCTACTTTTTAAAAATTTGAGAAAACTTATGTTGCATATTTATCCCAATTTCGCTTACAAAATATTCAGATGAATCATTTAGAAATACTAAAAAACAAAAAATCATTCCACTATTCGCATTTGCGACAGAGGAACTTGGCATATTCCATACATACATTTTTTTTTGGCATGAACTGCAGGTATGTTTAGATTTTTGTCCTTGCTTAGGGGGCAAATGATGCAACGACCTTTTTAGTCATTGGAACCTGAAGAATAAACACGGGGAAAAAAACTGACATTCTCAGCTGAAAATCATATGTGGTTCTTGATCAAATTACTCAGTGTTTGTGGGATCTTTTGTATGGTTGCTCTGATCCTAAGCTGCGGGTCGATGAGGGATCGTCCTAGCTCTATCAGCATTTTTTCTCTGGTCAAGTCTTTTCTTGGGGTGACGAATAGTTCAGAATGGCATTGGCATTGACACCATCTATATCCATGATCGCATGCCACACCTCCTTGGATCATCTTCTCGTGCGGCGGCTAGTCGTATAAGTGAAACACTTTTGGTCTACAGAGTTCACTCTATTTTTTGTTGCGCTGTACATCATGATGATCTCTGGTGTACTACTCTCAATTGCTGCTCTTTCAGCAGCAATGTTCAGTTGCTGCTGAAAAGGGGATCGACACAGCAAGAATAACTGCTGTTTTTTTCTTTGTAAAATACGACATCACGTTCGGATGGTCACTAAATTTGAAGATAGACGAGTTGGATTCCCTTGTATGACTAGCAAGGAAAGAGGGTGGATCTGTCTTTTGTTCTTTTTCACTGTGTTTTCTTATGCCATTCTCAAGGTTCTGAGCATTTCAATGAGTTCTGTGGACGTGAACCAGTTGCCAGCTTTGATGTTGGTGTTGCAGCTCTTCAAGAGATCGACAATGTTCATGTTCTCGCTGTAACTGAATCATTGTGGTTTTCAACTATAGGTTTTTCATTTCCAGTGTAGACAATGATTTTAGATAAATAAAATGTCTTCAAGACCGCTAAACATTAAATCTTGAATCCAAACTTGTTCGGTTTAGAACAAATTTACTTCTTGAATTTGCACCATTCTCTAAGTTCAACTAGCATTTCATCAATCGCCAAGTAATCGCCTGGTGAGTAATTTGCTTTGCAGTTTACGATGAAGGGGTCAAAAACTTCTTTGATGGGAGCTAGAGGTCCCACTCTTTCGTGACATTTGTGCATATCCATGAACTGAAGACAGTTTTCCAGGTACTAGAATTGCTTCAGGCTCATTGTTGCGTGGAAAATGTCCCACCTTGTGTATAAGAAGATTACAGGTTCTCGAGTCTAATGGGCAATGCAGGACGATCTTCTCAAGGATTTCAGCTGTGATGAAAAGGTTCCGTGCTTTTTCAGGGGGTTTTAGGTCTTTGTGTCCTTTGAGACCTGAAAAGTATATAACAAGATTACAGGTTCTCGTGTCTTATCTGTAAGAAGTATCTCACTTGTTCATAGCATTGGTCCGGATTGTCAGTTGTTTCATAGGAGACCATAGTCTAGCTATAAATGATATTTACCGGCTCTAAAAGCCAAAGAAAATTGGAATTACTCTAGGAATATAGGAAAATTGGAATTACTAAATAGGGTCCAGTAAAAACGAAAATCCTTTCCTCTCGAATGTAGGACACTTAAATAAGATGAAATCAAAGTAATTGTTCTAAAAATTAAAAGTTGATTTCACTGCTAAGCCACAAAGAAGTTATATAAACTGCAGGGTGGGGTCTGCTGGACCCTAGAGCCCTGTATCTCTGCACCTGTAAGTGATTTCGAGATGTTCTTTTTACTGAGGTTTAGTACTCAACTGGTCCGAAGATTAGAAGAGATATCAGCCTCCTTGCATAAGCCATTAGTACGAAATGAACATAAAACTTAGTGCTGGGGTCTGAGAGATCCCAACCTGCCAGTTAAGGGCTAAACTTTTGAATTGAATTTTCAGAACCTGAAGCTATTATCTAACGGTAGTGTGATTTGAGATTTCTTAAAATAAGCAGAGGAACTAACAAAAAGCAGGGACCTTCTTTTTGTCGTTAATGCCTTTTTGATATAACCAGAACCGCCGTTTTGCCGTGTTCATTTCAAAAGATTGGCGCTAATAACTAGGCATAAAAGATTAAAATATTGACCTATTACTAATCCAAGTAGGCCTACACTTAAATAGACCATGCACGTGTCACGATACGCGCAATTTTTTCTTTTTACTGTAGCACCGAAAATCGCTGTGTAGAGCGTGAAATTGGGCAATTTTAGCACTTTAGGAACTGACCGTAGTGGCAACCCTGTACACAGCACTACCTCGTCGTATTTCATATAAGTTTAATGAAAATAACCAAGAGATATTACCGATATAACTTCATCCCCCCACCTCTATCACAGAATCGGCTGCCCCCCCCCTCCTCTAGATAAGATGCTGCCTACGCCCATGTCTGTACTACGTTTGGTATCGGTAGCATTCTAAGATCTTTAAAGCTAAGTTACCTATTATTTCAAATATGCTTTTTCAATTATTTCATTATTTCAATTGCAAATATACAATTACTTCAAAATTGTCCAAAATTTTCCTTCTTATTCAGCGATGGGGGTGAACCTGCCTGCACACTTAGTCATTATACGGTCAACTTTCCTCTATGGACCGGGCGCTGACAAAGACTATGAAGTTTCTCAGCTATTACAAATGATTGGACGAGCTGGAAGGCCCCAGTTTGACACTTTTGCGACAGCCATTATTCTTACAACAGAAGAAAACAAAGTAAGTGTTTCTCGATGCATTAAGAAAAAGGCTCATTATGTTAAAAAGTGCTCTTAAAAGATATTTATAATAATACTATTGTCGTGACCTTGCAAAAAAAATTTGTAAAATAAAAGAAAAAAGAGAAAGTAAAGATGTAAACGATCGTAGAAAGCGTTTGCTATTGATTTTAGGAGAACATTCCTAAAAGGAAAGAACTGGCTTCTTACACCTATTTCCTATATTTCTTGTGTGTTGGGGTTTCACCCCTGTTTCTTTTCTTTTCAGATAAATGGCCTGTTTTCTGTTCCGTAATTACATTTGCCTAAAGGATAATTTTCAATCATAAGTTAAAATCTCGTTGCTAAGCTAGATTCTTTCGCAATAAGTAAGCTTGCAAGCTAAATTCTGTTTTGGCATTCCTGTTCTGGCGCATTGAAAGATAATATTATTCGAAAGAAGCCAGGGATTTGAACTTTTATTGAGCCGATTGGTTGGGTTAGTAGTTAGTCTGCATTTGAGACCCCGCTTACGGAGTCTGTATTGAGAAGTTGATATATTTTGTGCCCTTTTGGAAGAATACAAGTAAGCTATTTTCTACAACCGTGTTGACTATTTTTTCAGGAACCCTGACAGGGTAGGAAAAGAGTTTGCTAGACATACCAAGTATGTCTAGAGTATATATTAACATACTCTGTATTTACGGTACAGCAGTGGGGACCGCGAGCCATTCCATTACAGTATTTGGTGCTAGCAAGGCTTTATCCTCATAACAAGTGGTGCAGCACCATTTCCGCGCCAATATCTGGTGGCAACCGTGGTTACCATTACAATATTTGGTGCCAGCGTTGATTACACCGTAATATTGTCATTGTAATGTTTTCCCAAATATATCGTGCTAAAATAAAAAGCAAAAAAACATACCATACATTTTTAATAAACACGCTCCTGTCTGAGGCTACAAAAAAGCGTGATTACGCTACTATAGTTATCGAGGGAAGAAACGGAAGTGGCGTAAGATTTTTTAAATTCAGTATGTATTTTGCTAAATATATAATGTAGTTCATGTTCTTTAGTAATCACGTTGGATTCATAGTTTCTTTCTCATTTCTATGAAGGTGCAAATGGACTAGGAAGCATTGTAATTCTTGGTAGAAATCCAGAATCATCCTAGAAAATAAAGTATGAATTTTTACAAATAAAGTTTTAACAATAAATATCAGGTAAAATTTTATGCAAAACAAGCTGATGCTTAATCCAGGGATCTGTTGTCCTTATATCACGTTTAGCCATTGAAATCTTTGAACATGGGCTTCTTTTGCATCTCTATCTCAGTTTGTAGAAGCAGGTTTGTTGGAATATGTTATAGTCTAAAGTATTAAATAGTTTGTTCCTTTAAAAAGATTCATTATGTACAATTTTAGCTTTATATTTTAATTTCAAACACAGGGCTGATCCTTTTACAGACAGGCCTATATCCAGAATGTCGGTTCTGGTCGAAAGAATGCTCAATCTATTTCGGGGGGGGGGGGGGGGTCATAATAGAAATATTGTGTCTTCGACAGATCAATGACGAAACCGTATTTTATATATTTTTTTGCATTGCAAGGAGGTTCAAAACAAGTACATTCTCTATGTAGGCTCCGTCCCAAAACAATAAAATAGGTCCGACCAAAAAAAAAAAACTATTTAAAAAATGTTAGTCGTTGGGCTCAAGTTTAAGAACTTGAAAAACCAGAAATAAAGCGACATCGTTCTAATCTCGAATAATAAATATTTTAGACCTATTCAAATGCAAATTTTCAGCCAACCAGGACGGTGGAAAATGAAAGAAGCATGAAAGACCTTTTAGTGTACGGATAGATGTGGCCTCTCCCAAGGTTCTATAACATTTTTCTCTGTATAATGAGGTCGAAAAACCTGTATGAAACAAATCGTGCTTTGTTAAGTTGTAATATGATTTATGTAATTTCCGGGACTTACTCATGGAATTGCCCGGCGTAGGTTGCCCCTGGGGGCACAGTGTTTGGACATTTCGACCGTTTTGTTTAGAATGGCTATCGTATAGTTTTAATCCGATCACGTTTGCCCTTGGGCATTTGGGATTTTATGATAATCTTCGAATGATTTCAGTCCATAGAAAGTGTCCTAGAAATTTTAATCTGCTATTGAATAAGCCCGCCTCTAAAATTTTAGGACCATCAACTGTGGAGGGTAAAAACTACATGGGAGACACGTTGTTCTTTACTAAAGTAAACCATTATCAGTATCACGCGGATTTTTTTTATTCAGTTGACTCCGTTCAGTGCTTGAAAAGAGTAACTCACTTTTCGGCTATAGTAGATATTAGCGGGGGTTTTGCAATTTTGAAGCTCCAGATGTGCATGCTCCGGACTATGGAGATCAAAAGCGAAGCAGTAGGATTTCTCTGCTTTATTAAAGATAGTACCATATGACATTGACCTAAAAAAATGGGAATCGGTAATTGAAAAAAAAATCCTTTCAATTTCTTAGAAGACAATTTTCAGTAAAACTCTGTGGCAGAAAACTTCGGTATTTATGTGGTTATTTCTGTGGTAATAATAAAATTTGGTTATTCAGCAAAATCTGAGAGTGTTTTTTTCCTTGTTAGAATGCAAGTTGAACCTACACTACCTAATATATAATGCTTTAAATAGAAAAAAAACTTAAGAACTGAAAAAGTATTACCTCAACACTATATTCGACTAGCATTACGCGATTATTTGGCAGCAAAACATAGTATTTACCAACAGTCCTTGTTTCACCTTCTGATCTCTCGGCAGCACCATAGTACAGGTTATCAAACTCACTTTTGACCTCCCATTCATACTGGTACTGAAAAAACAGTCTAATTTACCGAAATAGCTAAGTTTATTAAAAAAAAATAACTTATTCGTTATTCACTATTCATGGCTTATTATTACAATCAAAAGAAACTGCCTAATGTCAAATTGCTTAAACCAGTCTTAATGAGCACTAAACGCTTTCCATTATTACGTTTTTGGATCCAAAACTTTAGTTTTGTCTTGGGTATTGTTTTTTTTCTATGTCACTGATTTCTGTTTATTGTGCTAAAGGCCTCTGTAATTTTTACGGAAAGTGTTGGTTTTGGGGTAAGGTTGATGAATGTGACGTTAAATGTTGGAAACCGAGTGATTCAAGTAAGACTTAATTTGTTTATGGCCAGTGTTGCATAGCTGCGTAGAAGAGGGGGTTGGGGGTCTGTCTGACGACCTAAAAATTGCATACTCTTTTGCTAAAATCTTTTATTTTCCGTGAGAGGCTCTTTATTTCAATATTGAAAGCCCCTGACTTTCATTCATTGAAGAAATATATTTGTACTAAGCCTGTAATTTGGCTGTTGTAGTGTTTACTGTTCCTTTCTTATTATGGAAGCAATTTGATTGCAAAATTAAATATCTCTTTCGTGTGCTTATCTGCGAAGAGCGGAAGGGTTAAAAAGTATCCGTAAGAAAAAGATTTGCACCAAGACCACCCCATTCAATAATTTTAAAATGTGACCCAAAATTTATTGCTTGTCTTCTAGCCATGATTCCAGACGTGATAGTCAGGGAAAAAAGAAAATTTTCCCACAGGTCTGAGAATGATACCATTTAATACTGCAAGTCATTTCTGTTTGTTATTTCAATTTATGAGGCAGAGGAATTATGTCATGTAAGCCTCCCAGACTTTAATAGTTCTCTCATCCTTAAGAAAATCGGAGCTTGAGCTTTGCTCCTTTCTTAATCGGCGAGAAAATCAACCCTCCTACTAAGAATGGTACAATTTAATTTTTAAGGCACAATAAAGGTCCTTGAGGATCTGATAAGAGTATATGCAATTGGTGTTTTTTAACAAAAATTAGCTACAAAGGCACTTGAGGATTTTATAAAAGTATATGAAATTGTTTGTTTTTTTTTTACAAAAATTAGCTCATGAAATGCACCACGGGCTACCTTTTTAAAGTTTCTAGGGTAAGGACAACTTCCACGGTTATGCTACAGATTGGAAAAAAAACGGACAATGACTGTGTAGAAACAAACTAAGTCTTGTTTCGATTAAAAAACGAGCCAGGTCCTGATTTTGTATAAAACAAGTTGGATTCTGGACAAAAAGAAAATAGGCATAGTACACCTCGGTTGAACGAGAATCACGCAAGGACTTTCAATCTGTATGGTTCAAGAATCAAAGTTGACAAGCGGCCTCCCCCAGTCGCGCCTATTTCCCTTTTTTAGTTGTAATCCAGGGACATTGCACCTTGTTTGAACTAGAATCATGCAAGGATTTTCAGTATCTGGGACTCGGGAGCCAAGGCTGGTCATATCCTCTCTACCTTCACCCTCACACACAAACCACTGTCAAATTGTCTTGTGAAAACTTTACCCCAGTACTAACTTCTTAATGAAAAGTGTAGCTTATATCACTTTCTTTGAACAAGAATCTCACAAAGATTCTGAGGTAGTACTATTGAAGGCAAAAAGAAAAATAGTGGCTCATCTAGAACCTCTCCCCTTCCCTGCTAATTTATTTTTGCAGAAAGAATGGTATGTTGCACTTTGTTTCAAGTGGGATCATGCAAGGATTTTCATCTGTAAAATTAGAGAAACAAAGTGGCACTGTTTTCCTTTTGAATATCTCCCAGCCCCTGTTGCTGTCAAGTTTTCATTCCAAAGGTTGGTCCTTTGCACCTTATTTGAACCGGAATCGTTTAAGCACTTTCAATTTGTATGGTTCGATAACTAAAGGATCAGAAGCTCTCCAGTGCACTCCAATCCTTCTTACGGTTAACTTTGTTGCCGAAGAGCTAGGGATGTTCCACTTTGTTTAAACCAGCAATATACAAGGTTTTACTATGTAAATGGTTGAATAAAGGGACACTATGGTCCAACAACTCCAACACCCCCTTCCTTCCCTGCCCACTGCCATTTTTGTAGAAATGTAGTTATGTTACATCTGGTTTAAACCAAATACATGCTGATCTGCATTGTTAGTGACACAAAGTGGATCTTGCCCCCTTCCTCGATTTTTTTTTTTTGCAGATGGACAGGCATATTGCACCTTGCTTGAAGTGGAATAAAGCAGAGATTTTCAATATCTTATTGGATGGATGGAGTAGCCCAATGGTCCCTGAAACATACCCTAATTCCTGCTTCTGCCAACTTTCTTGCAGTGATGTAGGCATGCTACTCCTTGTTTGAACCGAAATCACACAAGGATTTTTTCTTGAATGATTAGAAAACCAAAGTGACCCAGGACCCATGCCCGTCTCTCCACCAACTTTTTGCAGAGACATAGGTATTTTGCAGCTTGTGTGAAGTGGAATTATGGTGAAATTTTCAATTTGCATGATTGGACTCACAAAGAGGGCCCTTGGCCCTCTGTCTACCGAACAGTTGTTCAGTAAAAGGGCGGGCATTAGTTCTTTTCAGCGATCGGCATGAAATTTGTGAGGCAAATATGTTTTGCAAATAGAAAATTAGAATGGTGTTTTTTTGTTTTTTTTTTGGGGGGGGGGAGGTATAATTCTCTTGTCCGAGTTTTACACGAAGGTACTTGAAGGTGCGTGAAATTTATTGGACAATAGGAACAAAGGCAACGGGTTTTTACCGTTCTTTTGTATCAAAATGTTCTCTACAAAATTCACTGAAATTTGGTAGGCAGATACCTACAACTAAGAACACTAAAAGCGTGATTTTTTAAACAGCTGGTGTTCAGATTCCAGGTGTTAAGTTTCATTGTTTGGGGATTTATTGTCTATCACCAGAGAGTCCACTTCTAAGCAACAATAATAACACATGCTAATCTTTAGAGAAGAAAGGTTAAATAAGCGTGTTAACTCTCTATTTTTTTTTTCGTTTCTGATTCATTGTAAGTTCCCTTTTGCTTTTGGAAACACTTGCTTTTGTATTTGCACGTTAAACATTGCAATCTCTGTAATCATTGCTGCAGCGGTAGTTGCAACCTAGTAAAGAACGAACCACGGTCCATAGTAACCAAAAAACCCAAAAACGCGTTTATAAAAATTGGCTATTGAGAAAAATTGCCATTTCCAGCTGATCCAATAATGGTAACTTTTATCTCGATTAGTCTAAAAATAGCCTAAAACCCAAAAATTGCGTTAGATCGAAATGAAAAGTACACCATTAGAATTCCACCAATTCAACAAAAAGGAAAAATGACTTTTTCCATGGGTAGTACTGATGTGTCCTCTTTTTTTCCTTTTCTGCACTACTAGTTTGGTACTGGAACATCGTAAAGAGTTATTTAAGGGGCCATTTGAAAGGCAAATGATATATCTAGGTGCTTTTGTAAATACCAAGCGTAATGTTAAATATAAAATCCATTTTTTTTTAGAAAATGTATCTAAATGAAACTGATAGGTATTTATCTACTCATCAAAAGAAAACTTACAGGGTTGCGATCGGTCCTCTTTACACCACCGTCAGTGCCTTGAGGTGCTGCTTCAGAAAGAAAGTACGAACTAATAAATAAAAGACAGTACAGCTTCATTTGTGTTTACTAACTATTTCGAATCAATGATTTTCCGTCTTTTATTTGGCAGTAGATGCGTGATATTGTGGTGGTTTTGCATGTTCATCTGATTTCCGGTTGTTTTTATCGTTATTTCTTTTTTAAATCATAAATTTATTGACCTTTTCAAGGTGGCTTTTGGTTGGCATAAGTGATTTAGCGTAAGATAATACCCAAGGACTATAGATTTTAAACTTACTCACTTTTATTGACTTCTACAATATTTTATTAAACTTATACTAATATTTATACAAATTTACATTCAACTTATACTGAAGCTTCTCATGCTTATTTATTTGTACTAGATCTTAGACTTAACTGTCTAAGATTTAGTACATGATAATGTACTTGATGAAATACATGAATGTTAATGCTGGTAAGGAACAGTTTTATTGCATGTAAATGATTTGATTGCAACTACTTTTAGCTATACAATTGTACCCCATGATTAAAAAAAAAAAAATATTTTTTGCTTGGCCTAGAGTTTGTACATAAGAATTTTATTGTTTGTTTAATCGCAAACTTAAGTGTTTTTCATTTCTGAAACACAATGAGCTGGATGGCAAATTGGGTCCACAAGTCTCACGACTGTTTTAGAAATGGAACTTTAAAATATTTTTTTTTTTTTTTTTTTTTTTGCATCAGTGCGCTTGCGTACTTTGAGATTTTAGGAACTGTACCAAACATCCCAAATTTGAACGAACGGTCTCGTGGAATTCTAAATTTTTGATAAATAAACTTGCATTTTCTTACTTTTCTCTTCAAGTTCTGTATAGTTTTAATGGGCTGTCTGGTTTTAGATAGAACGAAAGCATAGTTTTCAAAGATATACTAGTTTTGACTATGAACTTAGCCCTTTCTCTTTTATCAACGACCGAGGATAAACATGTATATTTACATGTAAGGTAAATAAACATACTGTTTCTTACTTTTCTCTTTATTTACTTTATAGTTCTCAATAGGTGTCAGGTTTAAGGTAGCATAACACCATGGCTCTTCTAAGATAGAGTGGTAGATAGCCTTCGACAGCCGAGTGATTTTGTGCCGCGTCATTTATTTAAATATTTTATTTTAGATAGAATAAAACCATGACTTTTGTGAGATAGAGTGGTAGATAGCCTTCGACAGCCGAGTGGTTTCGTGCTGTGTCATTTATTTAAATATTTTATTTAAGGTAGAATAAAACCATGGCTTTTCTGAGATAGAGTGGTAGATAGCCTTCGACAGCCGAGTGGTTTCATGCCGCGTCATTTATTTAAATATTTTGTTTAAGATAGAATTAAACTATGGCTTTTCTGAGAGAGTTGTAGATAGCCTTCGACAGCCGAGTGTTTTTGTGCCGCGTCATTTATTTAAATATTTTATTTAAGGTAGAATAAAACCATGGCTTTTCTGAGATAGCCTTCGACAGCCGATGTTTCATGCCGTGTCATTTATTTAAATATTTTGGTTAAGATAGAATTAAACTATGGCTTTTCAGAGATAGAGTTGTAGATAGCCTTCGACAGCCGAGTGTTTTCGTGCCGCGTCATTTATTTAAATATTTTATTTAAGGTAGAATAAAACCATGGCTTTTCTGAGATAGAGTGGTAGATAGCCTTCGACAGCCGAGTGGTTTCGTGCCGCGTTATTTATTTAAATATTTTATTTAAGGTAGAATAAAACCATGGCTTTTCTGAGATAGAGTGGTAGATATCCTTCGACAGCCGACCGGTTTTGTGCAGCGTCGTTTATTTAAATATGTTATTTTTTCTTTTAGATCAAGTATTAAAAGCTGATCAATGACGCAGATCCAGTTGAGAGCTTCTTGCATTTAAAGCTGAAAGAACATTTGAATTCAGAGATAGTTTTGCAGACCATATCGGGGCTTGAATTAGCGCTTCAGTGGCTGAAAAGCACTTTCTTGTACATAAGAGCCCGTAAAAATCCGAAGTATTATGGTTTTGGAGTAAAATGTGACGAAATAGATAGGAAGCTTCAAGGTAGGATGGAGCCCAAGTTTGTTTTCAGTTGCATACTGTTTTGCCATTCAAATGTTATAAATAACTGGAAATTCAGTGAGGTTGCTTTATGAGGCAAACGAAATTTCCCCTTTGCTGTGTTCAGTAAAGACTGATAAGTAATTATCTCTATTCGAACCCTTGCAAAATCAAGCCGTAAAAGTACCTAAGGCTGAAACATTGTTTTACAGTTTTAAGTCTCTTTTTCTTTCTTTTTTTGTTTAGTAGTTAGGGTTTCCCTGTGAAACAGCTGCTCCTTTTTCGGTGCTGAGATCTGAAAAAGAAACCCATTTTCAATCCCACATAAGCCCTGTTTTATTTGGAGCTTTTACAGACAACATAAATGACTTGGTCAATCGGAAAACCCGTTTTTCCCTTAAAAACAACTGTCTTGCATTTTATTGGTTGACTAGATTTCTGTTGTGTTCCTGTAACGCCGAATTAAAATAGGTCTTTCGAGTCAGGACCAATTATGCACCTACTGTCTTTACCCCTAGGCGCGGTTGTAAAATACCCAAAGTAAAATTAAGTCTTTTAATGATCGGTATGAGGAAAAATTACCTTATTTACTTCTGAATTCGAATTTACTTTTATTTACTTTTGAAGGGAGCCAGATGTAGCTCCACCTTGCCTGACATCCATAATTTTGCTAATAGAATCTTTCCATGAGGTGTGATCTTGAGTGACAACCTTGAGATGGTACAATGAGTCACTGTCCCAGAGCCGACTAATTGGAAACCTGCCTCCACAGAAACCCGCCAAGTGGCTCCTCGTCTTTCCTTGACCACCAATTTCTTTCTGTTGTTCAGGACGTTATTTCCAGTCTTCAAGTGGTTGTGCTTAGATAGTGTTAATTTTGAGACGCAACGCTGGTCGAAAGGACATAGAACAGGATCAAACCCTATTAGCCATCATTTATTCATAATTTCCGGGACTGGTGTTCTTTTTAGAGCGCTTTTGAGTCTCCTTATTGCATATACGGTTGTGTCGCCTTTATATATATATATTATATATATATATATATATATATATATATATATATATATATATATATATATATATATATATATATATATATATATGTGTATCCTTTTTATATATTATCAAATCATTTTTATTCAAAGTCCTACCTGAAAAAAAGTTACCCGACCTTACATTGTGGCAAGGTTGTTTCCAAGACTTGGAGCCATATTTTTGAACCAAACTTGATAAGTTCCTAACTGTATCCTATTTTCGTAGATCCTTTCAGACCTTGTGCAAGAAGGAAGGGAGTGTAGGCATGAGTTTGAAAAACATCTTCTCTGTTCTTGATTTGTAGGTGTAGTACTGAATGTTTCATTTGCCTAGTAAGGCATTTTCTGTTTTAGGAGAAGTGGTTGTTCTGAATAGAGAAGAAAATATTGATACGTATTCAAAGTGCCCGCCCAAATCCTAATTCGGACTATCGATCCGTTAACAATACTTTATTCGTATAAAACAAAGGCTTTCTCTCTTGGAGAAAAATTGCCACTCTGCCTTTTTATTTTGTGATTTCATGTTTCTAGCATTAACTCCTGCTTTTAAATATCGTTTGCAGTACTTTGAATTTGGTTCTCTAATTTTTCGAAGTTTTTGAGAACTGATGAGAGCTGCTGTATGATTTTCACTAGTTGATCACCCAAGTTGGGCCTCTGTCCATTTTGCAAACCTGAGATAACGTTGATCTCTAGGGCCAAAGCGTTACCGATCCGCAATTATGCAAATCCTCTATTGAAAACAGAGATTGTATGAAAAAATTTATGTAAAATGTCGGACATCTTATACCTTGTGGAAATTACAGACATATAAGAATCTTCATTCTGCATGATTGACAAGCCCAAAATAAGGCTTTTGGGTGACCTCCAATACACTTTCACTTTAAACTTGCCCACATAGACGTTTTCTATGTCTAATGGTGGCTACTTGATAGATCATTTCTATAGAGCTTATAATAAAAATTCGTAAACATTAGACAAGGGTAAATTTACAAGGATGGCTCCTCTCCCTTCCTCTCCAGCCCCATCTTACTGCAATAGTAACATCACCTGTGAGTTGACTGAAATCGTAAAGTAGAATAAGTTGTATAGAAGGGAAAACACATGGGACTGTCACCTATGACGAATTCTACCGTTTTCAAACGTGAACCAAGTAGCTACTGATAGTTTCTATAGCAATTAGAACAGAAAAAGTAGAATCTAAGTTTCTTTGACCTCCCCTGGAAGAAATTTGCAATATTACCCGTGCTACAGTTGAGAAAATGACAATACGTGGCTCGTTATAACCTCACTCCTATTAATTACCCTTTTGAGGAAGCTTGCAGGTTGGAATTTTTTTAAGATGAAAAACAAAACTATTTTAGAACGGTTGCTCCAAATTGCCAGAGTTAGTAAAAACTGATAACTTTGAATGTTCTGCTTTTCTTTATGTCTTGACGCAAAATTGCTTACTTTCAAGGTAAATGTCACTCCGTAGCCCGCCATCTTCCCTTACATGGAATACAAGTGTTTTAAAATTATACGAAAAATACGGGAGACTGAATTAGTTATAAAAATGTTTCAAATAGTCCAAAACATTGGCGAAATAAGAGAATACACTTTTGAATGGTGCGTTTTGGTGTGTTTGGGGGTGGTGGTGACAACCTTCTCATGGTGCTCCTGAGAATGGCAGGTAAACTGGCATCTGAGGGGCAGTTGTCCTTCTGCCCCGTAGCAAATTATGCCCCTGTTGCACAGAACCAAATGTTTCGAGGGGGAGATATTGAGTTTGCCGACTGGCTGGTTATTTTTAGCCACTTTTTCAGCCTATCAAAATCAGTGTTTCAATAAGAATCTGCAAAAACTTTCATAAAAACTTATGAAAGTTTTTGAGAATATCAATTAGAGGTTCTCAATTCGGAATTTCAGAAACTCTGAATCTTTATCTTAGAATTAAAATCTCAAATTTTACTCCAGTAAACCAAGTACGCTGGATGGATAGGTTCCCCCTCCCCTTATACATACACCCCTAAGTGTGAAGTGTTGCAATGTTCTGTAATTTATAGTAGTTGTGTTAAAATCCAATTACAAGAGAAGTTTTTTTTTTCATGAAAAGTAAAGACAGAACGTAGAACTTCAAATGGGCATGCTTAATGGAGGAGGGGGCAATACTAAAAGGAAAAAAAGATGAATCACATGGAAACCGTAGAATTTCCGTTCTAGTTATCTATCTGGGGCCCAATGAAAAGCAGGTCGTCTCTGAATGGGGTAGGGGAGGTTGTAAGGGAGGATTAAAGGGAAATTAGAGCTTCTTCGGAGGGCATAAAGAGGGAAGTATTGAATAGATTGGGATCGAGGAGGAGGTTGCGTAGCTGTATTGGCCCAAGGCGGCTTGGTGCTGCAGTAAGTTGTTGCTAGGAGTAGTGGTTAAATACCGAAATCAGATGAATTGTCTCAAACATTTTATTTTGAGAAATATTAGTAAAATGAATGATTTTTTCGAGGATTTAAGAATTCTGTGTGCAAGAATAGGTTTGAAAATTAATATTAAGAAGACTAAGTCGTTTTGATTGCGCATAAGTGAAGGTGGAGAGGGGATGTTGGATAACAAGAAGGTAGTTCAAGTGATAGCTTGGCTTACCTAAGTAGTATTATTAGTAAAGATGGAATGAAGATGTTAAAAGTGGAATAGCGAAATCCCTGGGTTTTTTTCACAGTTAAAAAAAGTTAGTAAGAATAGGAAGATAAGTCTGCGAACCAAGACTAAAATTTTGGAAGCCATAATGATGAGAGTGGTCATGTATGGTTCTTAAACGTGGGCGCTCCGAAAGACGAAGGAAGATTTGTTAAATGTTTTCCAGAAGAACTGTCTACGCATTATTTTGGGTACCCGTGTGACTGATCATGTTTCGAACAGTAAGCTGTACGAAAAGCGTCTTTCTATCCACCTTTCTAGGGCTGTAATAAGAGAAAGATCAAGATGGCTGTGACACTTTCTGTAGGTGAGGGATGACAGATTCCCAAAGGTCGTCCTTTTTGGTCAACCAATCTAGGGCCCAACGAAAAGCAGGTAGTCCCCGAAGGCGTTGTGAAGAGGTCATAAATAAAGACGTAATAGAAAATGAAGCCTTGTGGGAGGGGTAAAGAGTGAAGCTTGGAATGGATTGAGTGGAGGAGGATCTTGCGCAGCTCTGTTGGCCTCAGGTGCCTTGGTGCCGGAGTAAGTTCGTAGTAGTAGTAGCAATATTTACAAGCAATTGAAATGGACAATTTTTCCTTGTAAGTTAGGATAAAATTGACAAAATACCTTTTTTGTTTTGTTTTCTCTTTTCTATTTACCCTTTTTCTTTTTTACCTTTAAAGAGCTCTGCGTAAGGAATTTAAATGGATTGGCAAAGTATGGTCTAATTTATTTTGATGAGTTCCAAATTACACCCACCGACATTGGGAAGATGATGTCGAGAAGCTACCTAGCCTTTGAAACTATGAAAATGTTCACAGAGGTAAGTCTACAGTATAGGACTTCAGTGTCTTAACTTTTCAATAAACAAAACTACTTTCATTCCTTCTAGCCTGCTTCCGACCCACGAGCCGTAACCTAATTAGAGGATCCTGAAAGCCCAAATTTTCATAAGAGGTATAAATGGGGGAGTTCTTTATGTCCCTCTAATGTGGAAATGGTAGCTTTAGCAATGGGTAGATTTTAACATCTACCCACTCATACGCTAAGGTTTTGACTTTTTTATCTTAGTGTTTCATAAGTGAATGCTCTAACAGACCAAAGTGCTTTACGATCCTATATGTTTTTTTTATATTACAGCTCTTTTATTGCGTAATCCTAAAAACATAGGGAAATATCAAGAGTGTATTTACTTGCCCTAGTTTTATATGTGCACCATAGGCTTCAAAGTAATAATTTTTGTAGCAATAATTTTTTAATTCCGCCTTTTACTTCTATCACAAAAAGTATTTTTTTTCGAAAGTGTCAGTGTATGTTGTATAGCAGAGTCTTCATTTAATCGGAGCTTGATTCGTCGCTTTAGAGTATGTACTATCAAAAGACAATAATCCCTAGTCCACTTTCGTCCTAGCGCTGACCTTTTCAACATATGTAGAAAAGTTCAAATTAAACTCTTCCAAATTGTTTATCAATTTGGAAGAGTTCCTGTAAAATGTTGGTACTGGAATTAAAGTACTTCCAGTAAAGCACTGGAAGAATTTCCAGTAGAACTTAAGTCGCTTCTCTATCCCGTTCGGGTCTCTTTGGATCAAAAGTCAGGGTAGTAGCTTGCTAATTTTGGCACCCAAGGAATTTGAAGATATCTAAAATGGGAGTTGTTGGTTGCTAGTTTTGGTGTTTATGAAAATCAATGAAGTACCGCATATGATAGTACTGATTGGATTGTCACTTTAAAGAACTATTTCGGTAGGAAAGCATTAGTCAATAATGTAGATGGAAGAAAGTAGGGAAAAAATATAGTTGATTTACTGCACACAGGAAAACACTGCAAGAAAATTTTTCTCAGAGGTCATAGCCCCACGGAATGGTCACGCCAAATAGGAAGAGGGTGGGGTGGTGGTGGCTCATAGTTGTACAACGAGTGCACCTACGAGGAAATCCAATTTATGTGATTTCCTATAGCACAAGAATAAGTAAGCTGCTATCCCGAATTTAGCTGTCTATGGGTCCTAAAATTAGCACAAATTACTCATCTGACAAAAAGCACTGACCCAAGCACCGCAGACCGGATTTTAGCAAGAACCTCTGTTTTCTATTACCTCACATTGTCCATTATATTCGTTTATCTCAAATATATCTATGATTTTAGATAATTTTAAAAACATCATTTCTGAATCGGAGTCTTAACTACATTGTGCTTTCGGCAGATAAACCAGTTATGGAAATTTAAGTTCTTCTTTTTCAGTTTGATGAGCTAGTAGTGAGAAAGAAATAATCTTCTACTAGTACTTCGTTTATTGGATGAATATTGAAACAAAGGAAATTGGAAAGAGCTTCCCATACCGTTTGCTATCGAACATGTCTTTCCTCTTTAAGTAATGTTAATCTGTGTATTAAATAGTTACAGGGAACGGAGACTTTGGACTTGCTTCTTTCAAAAATTAGTGGATGTTACGAGCTTCAAGATTTTACTCTAAGAGCGAATGAAAAGAGAACACTTAACTCATTAAATCGGGACAAACAGAAAGTAACAGTCCGATTTCCTCTACCTGGAAAGATTAAGACACCAGAGATGAAGGTCAATATGTAAGTAACTCACGACCAAATAATTAGCAATTAATGTATATTTTAGAGTGCTGTGAACATTTTGGGGAGTACCAACGGGGTCATAGCCTTTCCATACAAGACTTAACCTGAATCAAATTTAAACAAACATAAATTATCACAATTCAGGGTAATATCGTCGCCGCTTAAACCCCCTTCCCTTCAGAGGCTAGAAGTTCATCTCTGCTTCACCAAAATTAAATACGTTCCTTGAGTTGGATGTTTAGATCAACCAATTTTTCTTTTATGTATTTGAAAGGATCTCTGGACCTTCTAGGGCTAAAGAAAATGTAGGTCGTCCTCAATTGGAGTGGGAGGATGCCGTAGGGAAAGATTTAAGAGAAATGGGAACTTCCTGGGAGGATGTGAAGAGGAAGGTTTTGAAAAAATTGGGATGGAGAAAGAGCGCACGTAGCTGTGTTGGCCTCAGGCGGCTTGGTGCTGCAGAGCTGTGGTAGTTAAAAGGATCGGGTCTAAAAGAAAGAAAGCAGTGACAAAAATAAGGTCTTTAAAAAGAAGTAAAACTAAAAATGGACTGTGATGAATCTGCTATGTTGATAATTGTTTCCACATTTCATAGTGGGGTTACCACCTTCCAATCTTCTCACCTCATTCAAAAGGTTAGAATGTTATTTATATAAAAAAAAAGAGTACGGCATTGGACTTAACAGTCCCTACCGGCGGTGCTTATCTCCGTTTCTTGGCCCTTCAGACAGGAAGTGCAATGTGGGGTTGGGGGCCAACCATCCTGTGCTTTCACACACCCTTCCTGTTTACCTTCCCCGTATTTCTCCAGGTACCATTTAGAGCTGGGTCGACTCTGGCTGAACTTACAGAGTCACGCCACTGACCCCCGTCCCAAACCAAATAATTGGATACACAAATAATTGGCGTTATTTATGCTTTACTGAAATCTGTATAACGGCTTAAAGGGTCGAAAATATTTGTGAATATCCATTGCATGTTAGACTAATAGAATTTTATTGACTTTTATAACTGGGGTAATACCGGTTAGCAAAATTTCAAGATGTTTTATCAGCATTAAATTTGCTTTTAGTGAAGTGGAACGATACTCTAGCCGGCCATTTGGGAGGCGGCAAAACTACAGTTATTTCTGGAGATTTTTGTTTGTTTTTAGTTTCGTTTTGGTATTAATTTTACTTCCCGTTCGTTTTTAGTTCAATATAATCATTCGTCATGCTCGTTGCTTGTTTAAAGTTCTATTCACCCTTTACTTTCCGAAAAAATTAATTGTTTTTGTTGTTGATTTTTGTTTGATTTTAGTTTGGTTTTTAATTAACATAGTTTTACATATAATAGCATTTTAATGTTCGGCTAATGACCTGGTTTTGATTTTAATTAACAATAGAAATTTGGTGGTCTAAGTCATGATTGGAGTAGTCAAAAAATGACTATGGACTTATGTATTGCATGATTTGCCTCAAATATACAATCAAAAGCCTCTTAAGTCTTAAATTTTGACTTAAGAGAAATAAAACGTGTACCCTAATTTAATAAAATTAATAGCAAAACGAAACTAAAAACAAACAAAAATCTCCAGAAATATTGATTGGAAATTCTGAACTGGGAAAAATTTGAATAAACGAAATTACAAAACAAAAACGAATTGGTTTTTCGGAATGATTTTTTCCTGGAATCGCAAAGTTCCACTTTTCTGATAATCAACAGCTTATATATTTTGAAACAGAGGCGACGCCCTAGCCTTGCCATAGTAAAGAGCCATGTGCCTTCAATGAGTTACTTCTACTTGTTACTACTTGTTACTTCTAACTTCTACTTTATCTACTTTAGCCAGAGTCGACCCAGCTCTAAATGGTACCTGGAGAAATACGGGGAAGGTAAACAGGAAGGGTGTGTGAAAGCACAGGATGGTTGGCCCCCAACCCCACATTGCACTTCCTGTCTGAAGGGCCAAGAAACGGAGATAAGCACCGCCGGTAGGGACTGTTAAGTCCAATGCCGTATTCTTTTTTTTTATATAAATAACATTCTAACCTTTTGAATGAGGTGAGAAGATTGGAAGGTGGTAACCCCACTATGAAATGTGGAAACAATTATCAACATAGCAGATTCATCACAGTCCATTTTTAGTTTTACTTCTTTTTAAAGACCTTATTTTTGTCACTGCTTTCTTTCTTTTAGACCCGATCCTTTTAACTACCACAGCTCTGCAGCACCAAGCCGCCTGAGGCCAACACAGCTACGTGCGCTCTTTCTCCATCCCAATTTTTTCAAAACCTTCCTCTTCACATCCTCCCAGGAAGTTCCCATTTCTCTTAAATCTTTCCCTACGGCATCCTCCCACTCCAATTGAGGACGACCTACATTTTCTTTAGCCCTAGAAGGTCCAGAGATCCTTTCAAATACATAAAAGAAAAATTGGTTGATCTAAACATCCAACTCAAGGAACGTTTTTAATTTTAGTGAAGCAAAGATGAACTTCTAGCCTCTGAAGGGAAGGGGGTTTAAGCGGCGACGATATTACCCTGAATTGTGATAATTTATGTTTGTTTAAATTTGATTCAGGTTAAGTCTTGTATGGAAAGGCTATGACCCCGTTGGTACTCCCCAAAATGTTCATGACAGTTGACTCCTGTAAATTAAGCATTTCGGCAACTAATATAGATTTTTAAATTGATGAATTATCGACATATAACAAGTCAAACTTAAGACGTAAAAAATTGCTACGAACCAATGAATGATAGCTTGAGGAAGTTGAAATTAAAATAAAGAGCAAATTTAAACTTAAAATGAATAGAAATGTGTCTAAAAGTTGCCCTTCACTTTTTCCGTTAATTGTAAAGTATGATATTATTTCAATATTGAATTGCAGAGAAGAATGAAAATTAAGCTTACAATTTTCAATTATGTATTCTGCGAGGTGGTTGTGTGTTCCATATCTATCGTTATAATTAATAGCTTCATTCATTTTAATGGTAGATGCAATACTGGTTGTTTCCTAAAGGGGAAGGAAAATGTTAGTTTGAATGCATGTGTGTAAGTTGGTATTTTTGAGGATAACTAAACACATTTCTTGTTTTAAGTCTGTTTTTGTAAAAAAAAGGGTGTTGAGAAAAAAAGGGATGACGCTGAGAGGGAAGATGGTGCGATCTACTTATATCGCACCGTATATGCGATGTACCATATTATATTATAGAAATAGGTTTAGCAGGGATGAATTGATCTCAGGAGTATATTATTATTTATATCATTTTATGTATTATTATCTTATATATATATATTATTACATAATTTTATTATGGTAGATTGCATAATTAAGTATCAAAAATATAGAACATACCTTACGTAGCTTGTCAGATGACTCTTCTGGTAGGTTTGTTTCATAATTTTATTATGGTACGGTAGATTGTATAATTAAGTATCAAAAATATAGAACATACCTTACGTAGCTTGTCAGATGACTCTTCTGGTAGGTTTGTTTCATAATTTTATTATGGTACGGTAGATTGTATAATTAAGTATCAAAAATATAGAACATACCTTACGTAGCTTGTCAGGTGATTCTTCTGGTAGGTTTGTTTCATAATTTTATTATGGTACGGTAGATTGTATAATTAAGTATCAAAAATATAGAACATACATTACGTAGCTTGTCAGGTGATTCTTCAGGTAGGTTTGTTTCATAATTTTATTATGGTACGGTAGATTGTATAATTAAGTATCAAAAATATAGAACATACCTTACGTAGCTTGTCAGGTGATTCTTCAGGTAGGTTTGTTTCATAATTTTATTATGGTACGGTAGATTGTATAATTAAGTATCAAAAATATAGAACATACCTTACGTAGCTTGTCAGGTGATTCTTCAGGTAGGTTTGTTTCATACCTGTATCCTGCATTACTATTCTGTTAGGTAACAAAAAAACAGAATACAAAGGGGTTGCAAAAACTTGAAAACATGTGAATAACGGACAATATTGAAAAACCTTAATTCATGTGTGCTCCATGGTACGTTGAATTAAGGTAGCAAAAGCTATGGAGCTCAAGAGAGTGTGCTTTTTCCCTTTAATTTGTAATTAGTGACTTACATCCTTTAGTAGGGATCTAGGAAACAAAGTCTAATACTTACAGAAAGCACGTATTCAAGCGGTGAAATACGTTGCTTTAGTTCCATGGGCTGTGAAATATGTGTTAGTTAACGTAGTTGTTTCATACCTGTATCCTGGATTACTATTCTGTTGGATTACAATATCTATTCCGTTGGGTTACAAAAAACAGAATACAAAGGGGTTGCAAAACTATTCAAATTCCATTTATTTCCATAAATAACAATAACAAAAACAATATCCCAAAGGGCTCAATGGCCCGTTATTTGGAAAACGACACAGAATAAATGACTAATATTAAAACTTGGCATAAACAATACTAAACAATGTCTAATTTATAAATCTATAAGGAAAAGAAGTCAACTCACCGACAGTCCACACTAAATAGCGACCCTCCTATCACGCGACAATAAATAACAAATTAAAATTCTCTACATCATCGGGGATCCATCGCCAACAAAACAACCAAACAACCACCCCCCCCCCCAAAAAAAAATGAAACCATAAAACAATTAAAAAACAACTAAAAATTATTTAAAATAAAATAAAACAACAACAAAAATTCTTTTTGGGTTACAACATCTTCTTGAAACTCATTTATAATCTAACTTGTTTTCACATCAAGTACTATTTGTACTGAATAATTCTGTCTTGGTCTGAATTCCATTGGTTGATACTAGCACATTGTTGACTTTTCAACCTATAACTCATCGAATGGTGTAATTGGCACATGATAGGTTCCCTGAAACCACTTCTTCTTCTTCTTTTTTTATGTTCTTGACTTTAGTTCTTTATTTCAGACCCACTTACTAGCTTTTACTTTAAGCTACACAGCCTAGAATATTCTGTATGGGACTAATGTGTTATAGAAGCTTGAGTGATTTTCTTGAGCTTTCAAGCGTATTCTCCATGTTTATAATTGATGAAGTATTTGTGGTAAGATGTCTCAGAATTAGTCTCTGGGGCCTGATTAGACAATTGTTTACAAAATTTTATTTGTTTTAACCTCCAGTATTTGAAACAGTTCGGTATCTAAACTGAACTGCTGAATAAACACCCGCTCGGATTTTTTTTTATTTGAAAAAAAATTTAATACTCACAATTATACATTCAAAATCTCACATTGAGGGGAGGAATACTACTTCCGTATGTAAATTTCAACTTAATCATCTATATTTCATTTATGCAATCTCCAACTAAAAATTGGACCTCCAAACGTGCAAACCTAATTTGCATGAAAAAAAGAACAAAATACAAAATTATTCGTGAACGATTTCGATCGATTTTTATCTTCAAAGAACAATACCAAGTGTTTTTTTTTTCGCTCTGATTGGTCAAAGCCAAGCAGTCTCCTCTCCTTCCATTTCACTTTGGCCACAAATATTTATTAATGTAGTGTTTGGTTAATTTCTAGCAACTTTTGTTTTGTCTCCCAAATATAATAGTATGTTACAGGTAATTATTTGGTTAAATAAAAAAAAAAAAAAAAAGAAAAAAAATAGTGACAACTGTCTTCCTAATTTAATAACTGAAATAAATGAGCACTTGAACAAGGTCTAGACCTTATTCGTCCATCCAATCACCTAGGACAAAACAGTATATCCATTCCAATAGCCAAAAAATTTCCAAAATTGAGCAAATTTTTTTCAGTCCTACAAATCTACATATTGAGATTTTGTGCCCAACTCAACTTTCAACAAGGTGTAGCATCCCACTATTTGCAAAATATGTGCTTAATATGTTTTGAGTTAGGACTTTTTTAATTTGTTTTGAGTTTGGAGTAATATTAGCCTTTGATCTGTAATCGGGTTCTATTGAAATCCAATACTATATGTGAAATATGCATTTGATTTTTTTTTTTACATTCGTATTGTGATCTCAGTGGTCTTTTAGGATTAAAGTTCAATTGTTTAGGGTCATCCCACATTGGGCACTGGCGTAAGGACCCATCTACTGGTCCTCCCATCATTCGGATTGAAAATCCCCGCATGAATCAAATTCCAGCAAGACGGAATGTGACTACCTTTTTTAGGCATATGCTGCCTAATTGTACTTGCCTTTGCTTCATTTGGCTCCAGGGTAGTCTGTCCTTAGTTTATTGCTCTAGAATTGAAAGTTTTTATATATATATATATATATATATATATATATATATATATATATATATATATATATATATATATATATATATATATATATATATATATATATATATATATATATATATATATATATATGTGTGTATGTGTGTGTGTCCCTAAAGGTTCTCTGAAGGATGACGGGTCTAAATAAACATAACATGTCTGTGTTTTTGAAATGTTGTAGGGTGCATAGGCGTCTGGGCCCTACATAAAAATCCTTGTTTAATCGTTGAAAATCTTATTTTTGACGAGATTTCAGCAAGGTGCTACATTTCCACCATTTTGAAATATTTACTTGACGAGTCCTGATTTTGAAAGTCTGTATTGCAATACTGGCCTCATATTTTTGATCAGTAAGCTCGTAAATCCGTTATAACCAATCTTTGTGGAAATTAACCACCTTAGTTTAAGTGTGTACTCAATTTGTTTTGATTTTGAACAGTAATATTGTGACCCTTAAAGTTTTGGAGGCTGTGAAGACAAGGGCCTGTCTTCTATGACACTGCTGATTATAGTTCTTTGTATAACCATGATTTCGACAAGGTTTAACATGCCTTTTATTCTGGTAAAACAGGGAAAGAAACATCAGGGACGGGAGGGGGGAAGAGCTCAAGGGACTCACGTCAGAGCCTCAATCATACATGTTGCAAATCCTTGGGAAAAATTGAAGCTACAAAGGGGATATCTCTCGGGCCCTTCAGATTGAAAAGCGTTGTATGACTGAAATTTCAAAAAGGCATAATATGCTCTGTTTTTTTTCTATTGATTAATTTTAAAAAACTCGAAAAAAGAAGTGTTTCAACGAAAAGTAAAGACCCGTATTAAAGTTTAAGACGAGCTGAAACAAAGTCCAATAATAATTCAAATTCAAAACGACGAGAAATTACTATCAAATTACTGTCGTTTTGTGTTTTGTATTTTTAATTTTGTGCTTCAATTTTCCAAAACATCAACGAAAAATGAAAATAAAACTGCTATCGAACAGTTCGTGGTAACGAACTGTAAGTATGGAGTGACCCGGCTCAATAGTAACCGAAACTCTAAAAAACAGAATTTTGATACCAATAAGATACATCACAAGAATTATATTTTTATTCTGATTTCAAATATATAAGTTTCATCAAGTTTAGTCCCACCCATAAAAAGTAACGCGCCTGAGAGAATTTGCCTTGTTTTCGAAAAAAGGGAGAAACGCCGCCTAAAGTCATAGAACCAGAATGAAAATTACACCATCAGATTCAGCGTATCAGAGGACCCTACAGTAGAGGTTTCAGGCTCCTATCTGCAAAAATATGGGATTTTGTCTTTTTTGCCAGAAGAAAGATCACGAATGCTTGTTTATTTGTTTTTTTTTCTTTTTACCAGGGGTGATCGTATCGACCCAGTAGTCCTAGAATATCGCGGGAGGGCTCATTGGAACGGAAATTAAAAGTTTTAGTGCCCTTTTTAAGTGACCAAAAAAAGGGCGGCTACTAGGCCCCATCCCACGCTATTTTTTTCCCAAAGTCACCCGATCAAAATTTTGAGATGGCTATTTTGTTCAGCATAATCGAAAAATATAATTACTATGCCTCTGAGGATGATTAATCCCCAGCGGTCTCCAGGGGAAGGGCTGCAAGTTATGAACTTTGCCCAATGTTTACATATAGTATTTGCTATTGGGAAGTACACTGACGTTTTCAGGGGGAATTTTTTTTTCTGGTAGGGGTGGGGATCGGGGGTTACATGGGAGGATCTTTCCAAGGAGGAAGTTTATATGGGGGAAGGGACATTGCTATGAAGGGGGCACCGGATTTCTCAGCATTATTTAAAAAAAACGATCAAAAAAAAAACCAGTTTTTCAACTGAAAATAAGGAGCAACCATGGGCCCCCATATGGGGGGGGGGCAGGGGGGCCCCCCCCTGGCTGAATGATGCTGCCTTATTTTTATATTTTTGTTCTGAGATTTCTATTATATAGCATTAAAAGTGTCAATTAAACGAGGTTTGCCCCCCCCCTGGAATTCAGCTTATGGGCGCCCATGCATCAAAACTTAAAACGAACAGAAATTATTAAGTATATGATTGGGTTCGCTCCCTAGTCAATACATTGCTCTTTACGACAAAGTTTTTTTTAGTATTTTCATAAGAACTATTTGTTCTAGTTAACGGCCTTTGTGATTAAGGGGTCATTCTTAAAGAATTGGAACAAAATTTGAGCTTTAGCGTAAAGAGTGAGGTATTAACTAGGGGGCGAGCCCCCTAATATACCTAATAAAATATACAAATATAGAAGTTCGTTGCGTAAGTTAGTTCGTAAGTTACGTATATTTATTACTAATAAAAACGTTCGTAAAAAAAATTAAACAACTTTCGAGAAAGCCATTTAACCAAAAAAAGTAAAATTAATATGCAAATTTCGTTTAAATTATTCATGTACGGTGAGCTAATATCAAAAACCTGCATTAATTCAAAACGTTCAGAAATTAAATTAAAAAACAAGTTTTTTTAACTGAAAGTAAGGAGCGACATTAAAACCTAAATCAAACAGAAATTATTTCGTATATGAAAGGGGCTGTCCCCTCCTCAATGCCGCGTTGTTTACGCTAAAGTTTGACTCTTTCTCACAACTCTATTTTTAAAACAATAAAAAACTTCAGTGTAAAGAGCGAGGTATTGAGGAGGGGACAGTCCCTTTCATATACGGAGTAATCTCTGTTTGTTTTAAGTGTTAATGTCGCTCCTTACTTTCAGTTAAAAATAACTTGTTTTTTTTATTTAATGAATAGAAAGAACTAATAAAAATCAACTGAATGTTTAAGATATAACGATGATAATTCCTGGAAATAGAAGCAATTCAAGATTCAAGATTTTATTTAACAGTAATTTTTATTAGTGTTGTAATTATAAAAATTCAGTTTAAAATATGTCTTGTTTGGTATTGTTATTTATTTTAATTTCTGTTCCTTTGGGTTTGTAATTAGGACTTCACATCTGCTAAGTTAGTTTCTGTTTGTTTTTGATAGCCTAATTTTTATTAATGGTTAGTATAATAGTTTTCAGGTTTTGTGGTTAAGTTCAGCATCCCCCTCAACATTCTCAAAGTTTCAAGTTAATGACCCTTAATTGTTGTTGAGATATTGAAGATATACTGTTTTCACAACTTTTATGCATACATTGTCTTTTGTTTAAGTTTAGCATTCCCTTTAGTAGTCCCTGAAAGTTTTAACTTAATAGCCGTAGCTTTTCCTCAGAGGCATAGGTATTGGTTCTTTTGACTATTCTAAAAAAATAAATGACTATCTCAGATTTTGATCAGTATTGAGGGAGTCTAAAAATGGCGGTGAGGGGCTTGAGTTTTCCTCAAATCACTGACTATCTGTCTTGGCCTTTTCCACTATTAAACCATGGCTTGATGCCCGCAGCTGTCCTCCGATCACTTTGACTCTTAAAAAGGGCACTAGAGCTTCTTATTACCAATGCAATGAGCCCCATCAGATGTTTATTCGATCACGCTTTCTATAAAAATCTTAAACGCCCCCAGGGTATAACTTGCAACCCTTGACCTGAGGGCTGGGGGGGGGGGTGAGGGTTGTCATCCTCAGATATAATTTCCGGACCTTTCAACTATGTTGAACAAAATGGCTATATCAAAGTTTTGATCGGAAGTGTTTGGGGAAATGATGGCCGTGGGGGGGATGCATTTGCCCTCCAATCCCTTTCGACTGATAAGAAGGGCGCTAACCCTCTCAATTTCCAATCAAATGAGCCCTTTTTGAAGTTTCTACGACAACACTTTCTACAAAAACCTTAAATGTCCCCAGGGCATGACTTACAACCCTTGCCCTGAGGGCAGGGGGTTTTCATCCTCAAAGACACAATCTCCGGACCTTCAAACTACGCTGAACAAAATGGATATCTCAAAATTTTGATTTAATGTGTTTGGGGAAATGGTGGGCGTGGGAGGGGGTTAGCTGGCCTCCAATCACTTTCGAATATTAAAAAGGGCAGTAGCCCTTTCAATTTCCAATATAATGAGCCCTTTTTGAAGTTTCTACGACAACTCCTTCGATACGAAGTGCCAAACAAACCAAAAACTGGTCTAAAACAAACCAAAATAAATAAATAAATAATACATTGCGCCGACATCGTTCTTAACTTAAGCAGTACTATTGCGCTGCCTATGATTAAACCATGGCTTGATGCCCGCAACTACTTGATTTTAATTAAAAATCAGTTGATTTCTAATTAAAATCAAGTAGTTGCGGGCATTAAAAATCCCTTGATTTTTAATTAAAATCAAGTACGAGTAGTTGCGGGCATCAAGCCATGGTTTAATAGTAGAAAAATCCAAGACATATAGTCCGTGATTTGAGGGAAACCCATGCCCCTCACCGCCATTTTTAGACTCCCTCAATACTGATCAAAATCTGAGATAATCATTTATTTTTTTAGAATAGTCAAAAGAACCAATACCTATGCCTCTGGGGATGGCATGACCCCCCCCCCCCCACCACAGTGTTTATATATAGGATTCGTTTTAAGGAGAAGGCGGCATGTTGATCAAAATACACTAAGTGCATGCTAGTTTCAAAAGGGCGTGTCTGCAACATCTTAGGACCGGCTAAGGGTATTAACTTGAAACTTTCAGGGCTGCAAATACTACTACTGCTACTGGTCAGAAAAAATAAAGCGAGTGAGTAACGTGATGCTAACTTGTATCAATTTGTACTTTGCACTAGAATCTACAACAGAATAGTTTCTTATGTCTATTTTCTTCACCCTAACAAACCGACTTTGCATTTGCGGCTCTTTGCTGTTTTCATTTTGATCATTTTCTTTTTTATTATTTTCATTGATTCTCCCACATTAAGTTTCCACCTATTCCCTTGCAGATTAATTCAAGCTGCCATTGGATGCCTAGTTTTACCTGATCCTAGTCTATCCCTGGAAGTTCCTAAAGTTCTACGACTATCATCGCGTATTGCTAAGTGTAAGTTTTTTATTGTCTTTTATCAGTCTTATATTGACGATTCTGCGTTTCTAGGCTCGTTTATAAATTTCTAATATAACAGAGAACCATTGAAATACTACCAGAAGCATGTTTAATAAAAAAATTTCCACAATAGGAGTCCTGCAATTCGAGTATCTGATTCGTCCTGTTGAAGAGTATTTTGTTTCTTTTTTACCATGTAAATTATTTTAAAAAGTTGAATGGAGATTAAAGCGCACGCTAGGACAAACAAAATGAAGTGCATTGTTTTTAAGGTCTTGATGCTCAACATCTTTTTTGGTTCAATATATTTTTTTACCACTTGGTGATAAGTTTCTACGAAGGGCAAAGTCGGAAATATGTTCCTACTTTTGCCCAATGTGTGGAGATGGGGAGGGTGACTTAATTCATTCTTTCAGTTTTTTAACGAATTAAATGTTCTAAGGGAGAAAATCTTTCCGGGGTGGAATTCAAGGGAGGAGTGGGTGGATATACTGTTAAGTGATATAACTTGTATGGATCTTAAGTGTAAGATTTTGCGTAAGGGTATGATATATAGGGACCATTTCTTGTAATTTATTTATAATTAATTTGGAGTTAAGGGTTTGATTTGTTTGTGTAGTGCTATATTTTGTATTAACCATGGCCCATAAAGGCTTTTAGTGCTCATAAGTATCATATCCTATATGTTCTACAGGCCCGGTCTCACTAAAATCGGGTCTTCAATACCCGGGCTGGTCCTGTATAGGATCAAAAATCGGGGTAGTAGTTTGTTAATTTTAGGACCCAAAGGCATCTGAAGTCAGGATAGCAGCATGGTGATTCGGGCTCCCCAGGAAATCCAACAAATTTGATTTAAATTCAATTGGATTCCGAGAACTGGGGAAAAGTTTTCCCTTCATTTTTCCTTGGTTAAAGTAACCGTCTGTACTTTGTATATACGTATACTTGTATACTTTGTAGTGCATATTTTATGACTTTATTCTTGGGGCTCTAAATTTCTGGCTCTTGGGAGGAACGGGGCATGGAAGGCATTTGCTCCCTGTTTTCATCAGTCTGTACTACCGACTGATTCTTTCTACTCAAAATGCTTTCTTAGCAAAACGGTTATTGCAGGTACTGATGTCGCTGGCACCCATTGAATACACTATTACTTTATTTATATTGGTTTATTAATTTTCTTGAGCACCGAAATGAGCAATTGACTTACTCGGTTTTGGATACTTCCAAGTTTCTTTGACACCATTGGCACCAAGCTTAGCAAGTTGCTGCACCGAATTTTGACCCATAGGTGCCCAACCTGGGTACAAAAGCACCTACTTTAGTTTTATCGCCACAAGTCAGGCTTCATGAACCTGACAACCCGGCTTGAAAATGATTGGAGGAAATTTTGACTCTCCAAAATGCGTGTCTTCTTTTATCTACCGAATAATTTAAATATAAAATCAAATGAAATTGGTAAATTTTTCAACGTGTTTTGCGTGAAAAGTTCTAAATTCTGGTTGATCAATTTAAGTCACGGGTGGCTTATAGAACTTGGGGTCGTCCATTTTCTGTAGGATATCTTTAATATATCTTTATATAAGCTCTGAGTCAGGCCAGTTGTTGAATATGGTGGCCCACTTTACACTTTGCCACTAAGGTGGCCACTAAACAGGAACAAATAGGAAATGCTGTAGCATTCTCCATAATTATCTCCTAAAATTAAAGCCCACTCATCTCCTTCTGAGAAGATTTTTCAAGGTGAAAGGACAAACACCCAGCTACGCTACTAAATATAATAGATTGAAAAAAAAACCGCATTGGCAAGATTTTCTAAGAACAAGTGTATATTTTCTGGCCAAAATATTTTCTGATCAGTTTTCAGTTCAAATCCTTGTTTTTTTAACAGTACTATTAGGAATACACAACATTCAAAGCCAATGTACAGCTTCGACACTAAAATCTTTGAAATATAAAAGAGTGGACTTAATGCCTGATGGAAAGTGGACAAATTTGACGGTTAAGAATAATCAGGTGCCGGGTCTAACCAGCAGAAATAAAAAAAAAAACAAAAAAAAACGATGATTGTAGTATCCTTAAATTTTTATCTTATATTTATTTTTTATATTAAGCTTAACATAGAACTAAAGAACTGTATGTCCTACGAAGCTTTGAACCCGGTAGTTTTCAGCAAAGGTGATCGAATGTACCTCCCATTACTTCCATATGGAATCCCTTGGTAATCGATGCTTTGTCATAGCTGTATCAGATGACCCTCTAGAGAAACGCTATCAGGGGTAGGATGATTCTAAGATTTACACAATCGCAACAACTACATTCTTTGACCATTGAACTTCAAACCAATTTCCCAATGTTCTACACAACATATCTCTAAATTTCTTCAATGCCCGAGACAGCTCTAGGCACGCGTAGATGAATGTCCTTCGAATTTTTTCTTAGCCTCCAGCACACTGTTGTTACATAATAGTGGGAATGATACACCATCCTTGCTAATACCGTTCCAAACACGTGTTAAATCGAAACAAGGAAACTCACCCGCGTCGTGATTTATTTTTACATATGAATGTTAAAGCCTTCGGTAATTGCTTAATTTAGCTGGTTTCCCAAAAAATTGATAAAGTGTCATAATTCTTCCTTTTTTATCTGCATAAACTCATTAAATGCTCTTGTATATGCGCCTGTAGCTTGATTTTCGTTTATTTTTGGCTAAATTATTAAGTCTTCGTTCTTTAGTTTAGTCCTTTTATTTTTTGTTCTTTGTTTTAGACAATCGGTAGCTTTTGTTTCAACTCAAACCTTGATTTAAATTTCAGTATTGACCTTTTTCGCTTTTACGTGCATTTTACCAATTTCTATTTTTTGTTTTTATGTAACTGCATTACTTTTTTGCTATTTTAGCGAAAAGATATATTTTTTTATATAAAGAGAGTGCTAATAAACTTATTAGTTTTAAACTATTAACAAGCGTCCTCAAAAAGATTGGGAACAATCTAAAGTTTGTACTGGAGTAAATTTGAAGAAAAAAAAATTAAGAACGAAATAAAATACAGATGTAACATTCATATTTCTATATGGTGAAGTATTTGCCGCATTAAAACTAAGAAAATTGCTATAATATGAATATCCTTTTTGCCACTAATGAACGAATTATTTGCCACAATTAACAACGAAATAATATACAGATGTAACATTCATATTTCTATATGGTGAAGTATTTGCCGCATTAAGACTAAGAAAATTGCTATAATATGAATATCCTTTTTGCCATTAATGTCGCATAAAATATGCCACCTTAATGCTCCAACCACCTCTCCAAAGCCTCCCAGTCAAGAAATGCCTTATCTTAATGTATGTGTATGTGATTTTTTTTCTTTTTTTTAGTAGACTAGTTAGTTTTGAATTTAGAATAATCTTTATCATATTCAGAAATGATTTTAGTGCATTACCTGGCCTGGAATAGCGCCAAAGAAACAAAAAAAAATCTATAATTATTCTTTAATCTATTTCTCGTTGCAGGTTTAGTTCGATATGTCTGGCATAAGACTCAGACAAATCAGAAGAATTGTTTCGAGCTTTTGTATTCAGCTGTTGTTTTGAGCAAATGCCTCAACTGTAAACTGTGGGAAAACACAATCTATGTTACAAAACAGATTGACCGTGTTGGACCTGCTTTGTCGCGACTTCTTGCAGATTCTGGGATTACATCATTCGGAAGTTTGGAAGTGAAAAATGCTCGTGACATTGAACTCGTAATTTTTTTCTGTCCAACTTTTGCTAAATTTAGGGAGATAAATTAGAAGTATAAATAGCCTACAACGTAAAATGCGATTTTTTCAAGAAAACTCACATATATTTCATTTTGAAAATGTAAAATGGGTTGGATAGGTTAACATTAGTTCTCAAAGCGAAAATGTTTAAACGTCAGTGTTCAAAAATTTCTCTCGTCATTTTGCAGCAGCATTGCCACTTAAGGAAACTAAAAAACGATGGCAGAAAAAAAAAATCAAAATGATATTCAGAAGGCCTCTATATTGAAACTATAGTATTGATTGTTACCTCAAAACAGATTTGCCACTAGCCCATCCGTAAGAAAATTGTCACAACACAGTTCAATTTAGGTATTCATTATGCACAGAGGAACAGATTAGCAAGGATTTCTGAGACTGGGCTGAGCCTTTTCTGACACAAAGATTTTGCAACCTGTCCGATTTAGTGTTATGAATACAAATCTTATTTGTCAACGAAAATCGCTGAGCGTCAAAAACAATGAAATTGAATCTTGGAGCCAATGAGCTTATGGAGCTACTGAGCTACTGGAGCTCATAGCTAATGAAAAAAAAACAAGTACTTTTCTACATATTTAAATGAAGAATCTCATTGAGCAATTTACAAAAAATCAAATCATTAGAGAATAAATTATAAGATCAATTCCTACCGAAGTTGTGTCTTTGTCTAGCTGATTCTCAGCTGTTTGTATCATTGATTTTAACGTTTTTAATTGGGGTGCAGCGAAAACTTGCAAATTTTTACTTTGAAAACTGGGTTCAATCCCAGTTTCTAGGGCTATAATAAGAGAAAGGTCGCGCCAACTGTCTAGGGCCAAACAAAAAGCAGTTCGTCCACCAATGGGGTGGGAGGATGTCTTAAGGAAATATTTAAGGGATTTAGGAACTTCTTGGAAGGCTGTAAAGAGGGAAGCTTTGAATAGATTGGTATGGAGGAGGAGCGTGCGTAGCTCTGTTGGCATCAGAGATCTTGGTGCTGCAGTGAGTTGTTAGTAGCAGTAATAGTAGTAGTTGTAACATAAAACATTAGTTAAAGACCTAGTTTCTGAACCTCGAGACATCTTTCTCAGGGCTAAGTTTCTAAAAAACAGTCAAGTGAAGCAACTTTGGTATCAATCAAAAGTACATTCCTTTTTCTTCCAAATTATTTCTTCTGTTAATGTGTCTTGGCATATAGATACTTCGCCCAGCATTGTCACTTTCGAAAGAACTCCCTTTATTAATGTGCTAGTTTTGTTGGGAATTGGGACCTATCGTGAGAATGATGATTTAGTACCTAGTTATATTTATAGTTTTCTGAACGCTTCATGGATAAATGTTTGTTTTCCTAACTGAGTTTCCATACTAGGTTCTTTGAATTTTGAGAAAAAAAGAACATAAAATAAGCAAAAACAGTTTAGAGGAAATTGCTAGTAAACCCAATAAAAATAAATAAATTTGTTTATCACTTTCTTTAATTTGTCTTTTCATTCTTGTTTGTCCTCTGTTCTAGCGTTTTATTCTGTCTGTTGGTGTTTGTCGCTTTTCTAATTTTTTTGTTCTTCTTTTACTTATGATTCTTTTTCGTACTCAATTTTGGTTGTTCAAAACCACTTGAAAACAAATTTTCTTGCTAATAAAACGGTTACTTAACCTGGAAATAGTTTACTGTTTAACTGGTTTTCTTCTTTTTATTCTTAAATAAAAAGTCTACGAAGAATGGGGGGGGGGGTATACACTATACAGTATTACAAACCACTCCTCCTTCAATATTAAAGACACCTGCTGATATTGCAAATCTTATTGTGATGCCAAATGTCCCACAAGTGTAGGGTGAAAAACAACGTTCTTTCAATATTAAGACACCCTTCTTTAAGCGTGTCTGAGGTTAGCATTATTACAGCATTATTTTCCATTTTAGTAGCGACTTTAAAGTATTATTCATTCATTCAGAACTATTATGAAAAATACTATAGTTTATGGTTATGATTGAAACTCGCTTTCTCACCATTTTGAATGCCAGAAATAAAAAAGGAGGGTTTTAAGCATTTGAAAACTTTTTTTGGTTCATTAAAGATGTTATTATGCTTCCTGTTCCTAAAGGCAGAGCATGAAAGTCACGTGATGTACATACTTTACCATATAGTGATCCCTGTCACAGCTGATTTGAACGTTTTGGCAAGCATTTTTTTCTTCATAACTTTCAAAGAAAGAGGAATTGACTGGAATAGAAGTAAACACTAAAACATTCTCTTTTTTTCATAGTATTAGTTAAATCTTTTAGACCGAGTTAGTTATTTCTTTTAGAATGATTCTCTTCCTTATGATGGTTAAACATCCCCATTAACAATAAGAACATAATATGCAATATGTATTTTGTCTGGCGCAGTGGTGCCAATTGATGGGGGGAGGGGGGAGGAAGCATATGGCTCTTAGAATTCGAAAAATGCCTTGAGAGGGGGGGAATTTCTATTGAAAAATGCATATTTCTTTTTCGAAAGATTGAAAAACGACCAATTCCTCCCCCCTCTCGAAATTTTTGTTAAGTAACACCAATGATCTGGCAATTTATTTTTTTTATGCATAATATCACGACAATTCAGAAAATGTACAAACTGATCTGTGCGGTTGCACGTTATGACTACTTCCATGCGTCTCAGTGTCTCAATGCGCTTATTAATGCATTATTAAATATCTCGATTTTAGCAACTATCATTCGTACTGACTGGCCTTTGTTAATAATGTTGCAACTAATCACTTCTTTGACAATGTGTGTATCTGTATGTATATGTATGAACCAATTAAAGCCTAATTTGACGAGACTGTTAAACAAACAAAGGAAAAAGTTCAGAAAGGAATCATATTACTGGTTTTAAATTGAGCCTGGCTGGTCAGGCAAAAAAGATGTTTTGTGAATTGTGATGTTTGACGATGTACTTGGGTATGGACAGTTTGTTTGGATACGTTTTATTAGGAACAGTGTTGGACCGAAGAGGAACAATCCCCCCCCCCCCGGAGGGGCTTTGATATGACCCTTGCATAAATACATAGAGTAAAAATAAAAATTCTTAATGTGAAAAAAAAAAAATAGAATCCAACAAAAAGAAGCAATCAAAGTCTTGGGTGCCCCCTCTCCCTTTCCTAAAGTCTTGGATACATCACTAAGTATGAATATAGTCAAGTTTTTGCATCTAAAAAATGGTTAGTTGACCGATGAGCTAAATGTATTTTTTTTTATCGATTTTAGTGTTAATTCTTATTTTTAGGGATTGCTGCTTTGAAGATACAAAACGCTGATAAGCGTGTTTAAACCTAAAATATACAAAAAAATCCTGAAAGGGCCACTGAAAGTAATTTAGGTCTTATAATTGTCAGATGCCATTCGAAGCCACGTTTATGCATATATCTCTTAAATTTTTGGCGAATTGGAAATAATGAAATTTCAAGCGGTAAAGATCTTAATTAACCGCTCCAAATGATTATTTCAAGCTCAATTAGCAATAATTAACTACAATAATACAAGTGTGGGTGACCACATGCACATAATACATAGTTCACTAAACCGGAGTAGACGCTAATGAGCCACTATTGATAGGAGTATAAAGGATAAAAATATTCCACATCCATTGCTGGCACATGGGCATTGATGGGTTATTGTCGATGTTTCAGTTGCTAGGTCTTTTACACGGACGGGTAGCAAACCTATCACCCAACCTTATGGCAGCTGCAATCAAACCCCAGGTCCTGTGTTACCAAGCACCAATCCACTGCGCTACCACAGGTTAGCCAATTAAATATTTTTAAAGTATTTAAGTGGAAGTCATTAATGCCTAAACTCTGCTATGTGTCAGAAATATAACTCTTGCTGCTTACAGTTTCCCACTGTAGAGACTCAAGACGCCTTTAATGAGCCTTTAATCAACTTAGGTTTTGAATAAACAGCAACGTAATGTTTATTTCTATTTTTTTTTTTAGGTGATTAATAGACAACCACCGTTCGGAAATCGTTTAATTGAGTCTGCTAGGCGTCTACCAAAATATTCCTTGTCTTTAAAGCAACTTGAAGCATCAAATTTTACCGATGCAATGGTTAGTCAAGCTCCTACTTGTTAAGTTCCTTTTTAGGTTTTTCCTAAAGACAACTAAAAAAGGGTATTGAAGCTTAAGGAGGTCAACTAAAGTTTTGCCTTATTTTTTTTTATTTTTAAGCTATCTTACCAGAAGCAAATAAACAAAAGAAATTTTTGGCTAAAAATGATAGTCTTATAGATAGAATTCAGTTGATAAACATTTAGTGTTGTTTCGTAGGCTACCGCTGTAATATTCTTCGGTAGTGTTTCATCCTTTTTCGTTTTTTCTGTCTATATACATTAACTTTTATGACAAAAACTAATTTACTTTCTAGGTGCGCTTCTTTTGCTTTTTTGCCCTATTTTTTTTAGTATCAAAGCTGATTTTCCCTTTTATTCTTATCACATTTTAGAATTTAAGGACCCAAGGACCAAGGACTCTTTGTGATGGAATTTCAATTATTGTTCGTTGGTTTAATTTCGATGATTAGAATTGTCTTATCTTCTATGCTCAGTAGATAATGTACCATTAAATGTAGGCTGATTGAGGTATTGTATCCGATCATTTGACATTTTATATGCTTCGATCTAGAAAAGACACCTTTTTAGTGGGTTCCAAAAAAGTAGGGCAGTTATATTCAATGTTCAGAAAATATATAGTTATTATTATAAATACTGACTGTTTTGACTTTTCATCCTATCAATCACATTCATGAGCATAGATAATTTTCTCTAACCCTTTATGGGCAATGTACTATAGGTAAAATACGTGTCAAATATATCAAAACTATATTATTGCGCGTACGACCGTACATAAGTATTAAAAGCAGCAAGTAAGATAAACCTATAATATACCTCATACGCAAAGAGACACTTTGAGATTGAGTCAAAACTTATAACTGAACCGAAAACCACAAAGCTTAAAAAAAGAAATATACTCTGCATTGAAGTCTAAGGTTATTCTCGTCAAGGTGTAAAAGTGGGCATAAACGCCCCTTTTTATTCTTACTAGCAAATAAAACTCATCCTGCCCTTAAGTTACGGTAGTTCGCCTTTAATGGTGTCCATTGACGAAAATTCAAATGTCTTGAATTTAAATAAATCCAATGTCTAATATACGCCTTCAGCGAAAATAGCTGGAATATGGCAATATGATAATTCCAGAAAAATTTAATCTGAGTAACTATTTAGGTACATCCCTGTTTTTAGTTTGATCAAATAAAAAATAATGAACTCCAACTTCAAAAAAATGAAAATTTCCACTCTTGTGTTATTCATCTGTATACATCCTAGCCTGTCTGGGCTTATTGCTTACAACCCAAATTTATTTGACACTACTTTAAAATCTGTTTTTAAACTTTATGTTTTTAATTTTTTCCTGAAAGGATCTACTAGCATAAATTCAAGAAGTTCTAACTTTTAGGGGATAGTGGTAAGAATATTTGTTCCAAGGATCGGGATTCAGAGGCCACAAAAAGTAATTTAAGGACCAACTATTTCTGAGTTATAATCGCATGCACAGCTCCGTATAATCCCATTTCTATTAAATGTCTTTGAAATTTATTTTATTTGCAGATCTGAATATTTAATTGTGGTGTTTTTTACTATGATTACGTTCATAGGTCCCCACAGCCAAAACTTTTGAGGGTCTTGGAGAATCTTACCAGAGGGATCTTAAATCTACTGAAATTGCATCTTTAAGCCTATATTTTCAAAATATTTCCAGTTTGTTCTTCAGACTGATCCAAAGAATGTTCTACTTACTCCTCTCTCTCATATGAAACAGATGATTTGTACCCCAGTATCAGAATCGGGGTGGGTAAACTGTCTGGCGTGATGGTTGAAAAACTATATCACTTCAAGTAGAAAGATGCAATAAAATGATTAACATTGGAAATGGTTAACTTCCACCGATTTTTGCCTTACCGCGGCTTGCATAAGACTTTCTAAAATTACTTTTGTCTTTTCGGTCATCTCATAGCAATCATCTGTGAAAAAATTCAGTTCGATTTAAACTTACAAAGTTATGACTCTTTCATTGACTGCATATATTGTTTAAAGATGTATCTTTCAACATGCTCATTCATTTAATTTTTCGGGCTCTAAGCAGACAAGTAAAGGTCATACGGCACTATAACTGTTAAATGTAGCGTCTTGTTTTGAGAAATTATTGATGATCAAATTCCAAATGGTTTTTGGATTTTTGGTAAGTATACATAAAAGGATGTGTGATCAGTTGGGATGTAAATAGAAGTGACAAGATATAACAATAAAAGTATTTCAATACTTAAAACTTTCGAGTCTGGTAGACCCTAAAGTTGAGTCCAAGGGAAATTCTTCCGTCTCCATGGGGCAGTCCACCGCTGGTTTTCCCATCTTAGCAGGAGGATTGAGTAGCTTCTCTTTTCATCTCTTCTTCTTTTTAACACATTTTTTAATGTGAAGACGTTTTCATTGGTGTATGATTCAGATGTTTTTTTCTTCTGAAGGGTTTCCTAAAGGGTAAGGGCATGGGTGTGTTTTTAATTTCCCTTCCTTAGAAGACTAAAACAATAGAAAAATATTAAACGTTTGAAAAGTTCAACCGTTTTTCAGGAAAGCACTGATTTTAAAACCTTACATTTTGAAGTAAGTTTTTGCAGGCCTGGGGGAGAAATTATTTGTTTTAACTTAAGTATTTATGGGTGCTTCCAGAACTTTCGTCTTAAGGGTGAGAATAAAACCGTAAATATTGTTTTTCTTTCTTTTTTTTGGAACGGGGGGGGGGGGGGTCTTTACATATATTTATGTAGTTTGTGTTGACTAGATGTATCTATTAAGGACAATAGAAGAAATATGGGATTACCAGGGGATCTTAAATTTATAGCCCTTTTGTATCTTTTATGTCATTTTAGATTGAAATAAGGGTGATTCTCGAGAACTATGAGCTGCTTCTCCAGGGAGCAACTGCTGGACTTGAACATTCGTCTATTTTACTGATTGGTAGTGATACCAATGACATTATTCTTCGCTGCAGAATCAAGTAAGTACTTTAACTACATTGTAAGTAGTTTTATCTCTTTATATTATTCGTATCTGCTCAAAAGCTATAACCTTACCTTTGACGCCTAGCAAACCATACATCTGAATTTATGTATTATATCAGTAGATAGTTTTCTAATAAAAATTTTTCGAATTAAATTAAACTGAAACATTTCCTTTTCCCCTTCAAGCTCAAGCCCGATTCCTTTTGAAGCAGAGTTTAAGATCCTGGGGCCTTATTTCCTTTTAGGGAAAGACTGAATAGTCCTGCGGAAGACCCATTCTAGCGGAAAAGGGATGATTTCTGGACACAGTATGTGCATTGATGAGTGTTTCCACAAGAGGTGTGATCAACAAATGCCTTTCATCGAACTGTGTAGTATTGTTTATGGTGTAGGAAAAAAAAAAATCTAGGCTAGGGAAAGATTGTGTGGGAGGATGAAGGAAAGTTATTTTTAAAGAAAAGCAAGAGTTTAGGGAATAGTCTACTCTATATAACTCATAAGGGCCGTGAAATGTACTTTGGAAAGAGCAAGAACGATAGCAAGCTGGGAAAGCAAAGAATTAAGCAGGCTTCTAGTTAGATAGATTGAAGGAAATTCATAAGGAATTTGAAGAATTATGTAGAATGAGGTCGTGAATTGGGTCGAGTAATCGACCCAACTTCACCCAACTTCAGGAAGCGGGTCGAGTTTCTTCAGCTGAAAGTTTAGCTGAATATTTGGATGCTTAATATTTTAAGAAAGGAAGTTCAGGTGTTGAATGAGTAATGTTCAGATGTCGATAAAGCTATGGGTTTTGCAATTCAATACGGGTGATTCAGTTGAATACAGAGATAAAAGAGTAACATTTGTATTTTTATCGAATAATAGCGTCCCACAACAACGTTATCATTTACTGTTGAAGATATTCGAGAAGGTATACAAATCATAGGCAGCGCTAGCGCGCTGCCTAAGTAAAGAACGATGTGGGCACAATATATTTTTTCTCCACCCTGGCACTTCGTATCGAAGGAGTTGTCGTAGAAACTTCGAAAAGGGCTCATTCGATTGGAAATGGCAGTGGCTAGTGCCCTTTTTAATAGTTGAAAGTGATTGGAGGGCAACTACCCCCCCCCACGCCCATTATTCCCCCAAACACATCCAATCAAAATTTTGAGTTAGCCATTTTGTTCAGCGTAGTTGATTTCCAGATAGAAAATATGTTTCTGAGGAGGACACCCCCCACAGCCCTCAGGGCAAGGGTTTTAAGTTATGCCCTGGGGGCATATAAGGTTTTTTATAGAAGGCGTTGTCGTAGAAACTTCAAAACAGGCTCATTCGATTGGAAATTCAAAGGGCTAGTGCCCTATTTAATAGTCGAAAGTGATTGGAGGGCAACTAGCCCCCCCCCCCACGCTCATCATTCCCCCAAACACATTCAATCAAAATTTTGAGATAGCCATTTTGTTGAGCGTAGTTGTTTTCCAGATAGAAAATATGTTTTTTGAGGAGGACACTCCCTCACAACCCTCAGGGCAAGGGTTTTAAGTTATGGCCTGGGGGCATATGAGGTTTTTATAGAAGGCGTTGTCGTAGAAATTTCAAAACAGGCTCATTCGATTGAAAATTCAAAGGGCTAGTACGCTTTTTAATAGTCGAAAGTGATTGGAGGGCAACTAGCCCCCCCACGCCCATCATTCTCCCGAACACATCGAATCAAAATTTTGAGAGCCGTGTTGTTCAACGTAGTTTTAAGTTCTGGAAATAAGCTCTTTGAGGATGACAACATCCTCACAGCCCTCAGGACAAGGGTTGTAAGTTATGCCCTGGGGACATATAAAGTTTTTATATTACGCATTGTCGTAGAAACTTCAAAAAGGGCTCATTTGATTAGAAATTGAAATGACTTGTGCCCTTTTTAATAGTCGAAAGTAATTGGAAGGCAACTAATACCGCTTCCATGCCCACCGTTTTCCCAAATACATCCAACCAAAGTTTTGAGATAGCCATGTTGTTCCACGCAGTTAAAGTTCAGAAAATTATTCCTTTGAGCAGGAAATCCCCCAACAGTCTGCAGGGCAAGGGTATAAGTTATGCCCTGGGGGCATATAAGTTTTTATTGAAATCTTTGTCGTAGAAACTTGAAAAAGGGCTCATTAGATTGGAAATTCAAAGGTCTAGTTCCCTTTTTAATAGTCAGAAGTGATTTAAGGGCAACTAGCCCCCCTCTCTCCCCTATCTTTCTCCCAAACACATCCAATCAAATTTGTTCGATAGCCTATTTGTTCAGTGTTGTGCTGTTCCAGATAGAAGTTATGTGTTTGAAGAGAACACTCCCCCACAGCCCTCAGGGCAAGGGTTGTAATTTATGCCCTGGGGGCATATAGGGCTTTTACTGAACGCGTCGTCGTAGACACTTCAAAAATGACTCAATCGGTTGGAAATTGAAATGGCTAGTGCCCTTTTTAATCGTCGAAAGTGATTTGAAGGCAACAAACACCCCTTCCACGCCCACCATTCCCCCAAACAAATCCGATCAAAATTTCTTGATAGCCGTTTTGTTCCACGAAGTTTAAAGTTCAGGAAATTATACCTCTGAGCAGGACACTCCCCATAGTCTTCAGGGCAAGGGTTATAAGTTATGCCCTGGGGGAATATAAGGTTTTTATTGAAATGGGCAACTAAACCCCCTCTCACGCCCGCCATTTCCCCAAACACATCCAATCAAAATTTGTAGATCCATTTTGTTCATCGTAGTCGAAAGTTCTGGAAATTAGGTCTTTTAGGATAAAAACCCAATCAGAGCTTTCAGTGCAAGGGTTGTAATTTGTGCCCTGGGGGCATATATGGTTTACATAGAAAGTTATTGTAGCAATTTCAAAAGGGGCAAAATTGCCCTTTTTAATAGTTGAAAGTGAGTGGAGAGTGATTAACCCCCCTCTCACGCCCTCCATTTCCCCAAACACTTTCAATCAAAGCTTAGAGATAGCCATTTTGTTCAACATAGTTGAAAGTTCTGTAAATACTGTATTTAAGGATGACAAACCCCCTATAATCCCCAGGGCAAAGGTTGTAAGTTATGCCCAGGGGGCATATAAGATTTTTAATGATAGAGTTGTCGTAAAAACTTCAAAAGGGGCTCACTCAATTGGAAATTGAGAGGGATGATTGGATGTGTTTGATTCCCCCAAACACATCCAATCATAATTTTCAGATAGCCATTTTGTTCAACGTTGTAGAAAATTCTGGAAATTAGGTCTGTGAGGATGACACCCCCCCCCATCCAGCCCTCAGGGCGAGGGTTGTAAGTTATCGCATATAAGGTTTTTATGGAAAGTGATGTCGTATAAACTTCAAAAGGGCTTATTTGATTGGAAATTTAAAGGGCTAGTGCCTTTTTTATTAGTTGAAAGTGATGGGAGAAAGACTGACGCCCCTCTCACGCCCACCATTTTCCCAGACACATCCAATCTAAATTTTTAGATAGCCAGTTTGCGTAACGTAGTTGAAAGTTCTGGAAATTATGTCTTAGAGGATGACAACCACCCTCACAGCCCTTAGGCTAAGAGTTGTAATTTATGCCCTGGGGGCATATAAGGTGTTTATAGGAAGTGTTGTCGTAGAAACTCGAAAAAGGCTCATTCGATTGGAATTCGAAAGGCCTAGTACCCTTTTTAATAGTCGAAAGTAATTGGAAGGCTTGACATTTTTATAGTAAAGATCGATGTGGATATAATGTATTATCCTTTTGTTGTTGTTTTGGTTTAGACCAGGGCACTTTGTATCAAAGGAGCTGTCTTAGGAACTTCAAAAAGGGCTCATTCGGTTGAAAATAGAAAGGGTTGATGCCCTTTTTATAAGTCAAAAGGGATTGGATTGTAACTGAACCCCCTTCCCACGCCTACCCTCCCATTTCACTTTATGTTTAAAACTGGATGTTGCCGTAGGATTAAATTCAAATACACGGTGTTAATACTAATTTCCAGTGAGGAATACCAGCAGTATCCCAAGAACGACTAAAGGTATTATGTTCAAACTTTTGGGGCTACTTCTGCTCTTAAAATTTAACCAATTCAAAACAGCGTAAGTGTATCCAAGCTATCAAAGAAAGTAAACAGATTTTTTTTTGCGAATGGTATCAAGTTTTCCATTTCAGGTCAACTAGAGGAGGTATGAAACTAAATTAAACATTACTATTTTGTGTCCAGATTTTTAAGAGGGTGTATGTTGTCAAAAATTGCTGAAAAATTTTCTCCAGCATACAAATTGCAGGCCAAACTATAAATTCTTAAAAAAATGAAAAGATTTAAAGTATTATTTTCTTTTTCTCTGAAAAAAGACTATGTCAATATAAAACGAACAGAAATTATTTAAAAAATTTGAAGATTTTAGAACTTTAAAATACAAAACTTGAAGATTTACAAGCAGATATTTCAGGTAAAGAAAATATTCGTGCTTCTATTATTATTTGTGCAAAAATAGGTTTTTTCGTTTTCCATTGTGTTGCAAAAACATTTTATCCGTTTTATGCATTTTCCTTTCGTTTTGATTGTAAACGGAAAAGCAGCTTGTTTGTAAAAAAACAAAACAATTTACATAATAAGCCGAGACAGATTGGTCACCACTCAAAACAGTTTTACAAATACCCATAATATCAAAATTTGATGAAGATTTCTAAATTAAATGCAGAGTATCTAAATATCCTGGAGTTAGGTATTAATTCTACGAGCGAAGACGCAGTGACATGTCTGAACTAACTTATTTCGGCAATAAATAAGTACTTTTACAAAGCGGCTTTGAAGACATAAATCTTCACATCCAATTTGAGCCTCTAAATGTTCATCAGTACCGAGCGGATTATTTAGAAGGGTCATAAACAAAGAAAATTACTCCAAAATAAATGTACAAATAAACCAATGTCTTCATCCAAAAAAAAATAAAACTGAAGAAAAATAATGTGAAAATAAGGTGATACAAGAAGCGTAAATGATCAACTGATTAAATTTTACTGAATATTAAAGGGTGTCAACAACTCACAATATGCGTATTGGATAGCTATCACCTAGCTTACGATTGTAAACATGATTGCGACCTGTCCATGCGTTCAGAACACCATATCTGTCCCTCACATCCTCAGGAATCGCTTCTTTCATTTCCGTTAGACATACAGTTGCAAAGATGCCCCAATTCTCCATCTTTGATTCCGATCGGAAAACAGTGCAGGCCCTTCATTACAAAGAATGACGTCTTTAGATATCACCTCATCTCAGTACATAAACAGAGTACATATAACCAATGTTTAACTTTGTACAGCAAATTTTAATAATAATGATACTAGATGAAAACTATTTTTAAACTAAGAAAAAGCCAATGATACTCATCAGTCTTTACAGATTGTAGCCTACTCTAGGCGCACTTATCATTGAATTTGGTATGATCTTGCCTCGTCTTTCCGATGTCAAAATAATCTTTATCGCATTGAATAATATAGTTTTGGATCTTTTGCAATCGATTTTAGAAACTCTTGTATTTATATTTTTTTATTTATACCAACTCACTAAACAAAAGTTGCTATAACCTTCCTTCCGTTGTCCCATACTAGTTTAAACTGCAGTTTCAATGCTATTATTATTATTATTTTTTTCTTGATGGCCGAATTGGGGTTGTTGATCATGCCGAATTCTAAGAGAGGAATCAGTTTTCCATAATTTCTATGACGAATGATATTATTAAGAAAAAAGAAGAATAGAAAGTTTTTTTATATATATATTATATATATATATATATATATATATATATATATATATATATATATATATATATATATATATATATATATATATATATATATATATATATATATATATATATATATTTATCAAAGAGAAATTTTGCTTCTTTGTGCCCACATTTTGCTTGTAAAATTTTAACCTTGTTTCAAGTTTGTTAACCTTGTAAATTTTTGTTTTTTTAGGGATGAGGTACTTGTGAAAAATGAAGGGATGTATACGCAGACGATGAAAGTCAACTGTCAAAAAGTGGTAGCCCATTTAGTCAGTGAATTCTGGGGTATGAGTGTACCTTCCTTTTTAGCTCTCTTCAAGCTTCTTGTATTTTGTATATATATAATATATATATATATATATATATATATATATATATATATATATATATATATATATATATATATATATATATATATATATATATATATATATATATATATATATATATATATATATATATATATATATATATATATATATATATATATATATATATATATATATATATATATATATATATATATATATATATATATATATATATATATATATATATATATATATATATATATATATATATATATATATATATACGTATATATATTAAGGCCCAGTAAGCAGATGACAAGCATCTTGTATTTTCACATGCAAAGCTCTTTTTTATTTATTTTTTTCCTTGTGATTAAAACTAACTGACCCTGGCTACGATTTCGAAATGTGTTGGTTGTGTTAAATTTGAATATTTATTTATTTTTAGCTATGTTAATTATAACCCCCTTAAAAGTTTTTGTCACTACAGAATCTTAAAAGTATCCAAACCAAAATTCAGGGTGAAATGTAAGAGGTTGTAATCAACAAAAATGAACTGTAAAGGTCTTTTTAAAATATATTCTATCATGTCATAAGCTATATTTTCTTAGCTGACCGGAATTGAGATTAAAAAGTTTGCTTAGCCTGATTAAATTTTCCCATGAGTCACTTCAAAAATGAAAGATAGGCCTTGAGGCCTGGATGGACGCAGCTGTTTCTTCAAATGTTTTAGTTTTGTCGTGTAAAACTCTCGTACTTAAATCTTATTAATTCTGCTAATGATAATATTACTGCTAATGCCTCACTGTAACACCAAATTCCCTGAAGCCAACACAGCTGTGCACCCTCCCGTTTAGCCCTAATACATTAAAAACTTCCCTCTTAATTCCTTCCTAGAAAGTTCCAATTCCTTTTGAATCCTTTGATTTGAACTCTTCCCTTGCCATTCGGAGATACCCCGATTTTTTTGGCCCTAGGTCATGAACCAAGAAGCGAAACCTCTGGCAATCTTTCGCATAATCGTCCCAAAAAAGCTCGAAATTAGAGATAACCCATAAAATGAAAACAAAAATTGAAGAAGAGAAATTGAGGGTAATTTCAGTCAATAGAAAAAGGAAAGATAAGCATACAGATATCTCAATCAAGACCTCTGATTTAATTTAGTGTTTGTTTTTTAGTTTTTTTATTGTGTCCTTGGAACTTCTATGTGCATGTTTTCTACTCTCGTTTACCTTTATGCACTGAGGACGGTCGAGTGAAGGCCTCGACAGAAAAATCGGCACATTTCTCCATGTTTTTTTCATTGGTTGGAATTATCCTTACTCTTTCTTCTTCATTTGGTCATGCATAGTCAGCGTGGTCTTAGAAATTATTAACGATAATCCACAATGAATTCCAAGGTTGAATTTTGTCAATTTTAGGTTCAAAAATGATACGTCTGTCAAGTCTTTTGTTCATTTGGCAACAGGGAAGGCTTGTTGTTATAAATTGATTTTTCGTCCTATCACTGTTGGAACACACATACTGTTAGCACCTAACTATAACGTTAGCTAAAGTTTCCCAAATCTGCTTAAAAAGCTATAATAATTGTCGTTGATGAGATCTAAACTAATGTGATGTAAAAGATAACGTCATTTCTTTCTTCTTCTACTTTCCTTCTTTTTTTTTCTTTTTTCCTTTTTTTTCCTTTTTTTTCAATGGACTGAGAGTATACTCGTTTTACTAAACCAATTTCCAAAGACCAATTTAGTTTCAGAATTGTAAAAGAGAAATATGCAATCTAATTATTCGTTTCAGCCGGTCTTGATGTATCTACCACTTTTAATCCTTTTTTTCAACGAAGAAAGATGAACTATGAATTTCGTAACAATCAGGATGTAGTGAAATACACTGAAGAAGCTGATGAAAACTATGGTAAGTTTTTCTAGCTACTTATTGTAGGACAGACTCTTGTACATACTAAATGTGTTTTATTCCAATGTTGTTGTGTCAGTTCCATTCAGTTTATCCCAAAATAATAAATTAATAGTATTAATTTATAATATTATTATTATATAATTATAATATTATAATTATATAATAATATAAGTATATAGTAATATTTATATGTTATTATTATTATATTATTATATAATTATAATATTATTAATATAATTATTTTATGATATAAGAGTTAGCTATTTAATGAGGAAAACCGTAATATCGAGGAGTGGATAAAATATGGAATTCTTGGGAGCCTGCGTAATGATTTGGGACAAATAGCTTAATGACTTGTAAAAAAAAGCTCTACCAACTGCTCGAACTCTCAAGACTAACTTATTGATAATTTAAAATCAGGTTTTATTGTTATCCTATAAAGTTAACATTTGTCAAATTTTCCTGGGGGTGAAGGGGTCCTACATAACAATCCGTTAGTAAGGATTTACTTCCGAATGCGGAAGTATCAATTAAAGAGTTAAAATCAGGTGGAAAAGTAAGCACCCTGGGATTACAAAATGTGAATATTTTTGGGAACTGCAGTTTATTTTTCTTGCATTTTTCAAACATTTTCTTGGGTTTTTCAATACATTCAAGAGGGTAATCCCAGTTCCCTGACTGTAATCTTTGGATGAAATAAATAAATTTATCTTTTGGAAGAAGCCCATTCGACATTAATTGACAAAATTGTATGGTTTCATGTAACTGAGAGAATAAAGTAGGCTTTAATTTGTGTGTTATACTGAATGACAATTAATCTTGCTTTATTACAGCTTCTAGTTTAAACTTATTACAATAATAAGGTCCTTGGGATTATAGCACTGGGGATTACTTCTCCTTCCTCCCACTTACTCTAAAGTTTCTGCCTTTGCCTATTCAAAAAAAAATTCGCAAATACTTTAAGTCATTGAATCTTGTTCCAAGCATAATCTAAAGATATGCTTGTTTTGCCAGCCTTTGTTTTAGCCCCTTGTAGACCACGCATTTTGTTATAAAATTGACTGAGGGTTGGGTGTAGTAGTGAATCCCATTCTCTCTCGGTGCACTTGTTGTTGTTTACATATTGTTTACATGTTGTTGTTGTTGTTTACATGTTGTTTACATGTTGTGTTACAATAAATAAGCTGTTGTTCTGTCATGACCGAGGGTCAAATAATTTAAAAAGCCATCTGGCTTTTGTCACTGTAGTTAGGGAGGGGTTTAGAAGAATCTCAAGGCAAAAACCAATACATCAATGTCAAGCTGTATTCAACTCTGTCTAATGGTGTCACATTTGAGCCTCCATATTTACAATTCAAACACAACTGGCTGATATGGTAATTTAAACTGATGAGCTTGGCTTGCAATATATATACATACTCAAACATATAGCTTACATATCACTAATTTACATGTACAATATTAAAATAATGTGAAATAATATTAATATATACAATTATTAATACAAATTACAGCACTAAGTGTAGCTTAGTATCTACAATAAAACGGCCTAATACTTCCACAGATTTTTTCCTAGCCCATGGTGGTGCCAGTGCATGGCCCAGGATACTTCTGAGCGTGAATGCACCAAAATACTTTAGGCAAGCTTTTTTCAGTGACAATCTCTGTGCCTCATACTTTTTAAAATACATTAAAATATACCTAACATCCTCTTCTACATTGCAGACCTCACATAAAGGAGAGTCGACTGACTCCCATTTAAATAATACACTCCTAATTCGAGCACGGCCTGTTCTGAGCCTGAATATACTGATAGCCAGGTGTCGTACTGGGTGACATAGATCAGGAGGTGGGGTACCATAATCATACAAATCAAGGATCTGGTTCTGAGACCTTTGACCAAAAACCTCTTTCTCCTTTTCCTTTAGCAACTTATCATAATAACATAAGAAATCATTCACTGAATACTGACAAACTAATTTCTCCCCATACCTAGCACCCTATTTTGCCAGCTTATCTGCCTGCTCATTTCCCCTAATTCCAACTTGTGCTGGTACCCATGTTGCAACAATATCATACTTGGCTGTCATCAGTTTTAGCAGTATCTTTTCTAAAAGCAGCACTGATTTTCTTGCTGGCCTATGACCATACATCAAATGATTCAGCACTGAAAGTGAGTCACTACATATCAAATATTACCTACTGGCAAAGCACTTGCAATAAATTCAAACGCTTTCAATAGTGCATACAACTCAAATGAAAATATTGACAACTTCTCTGTTGCTTTGAGAGACAGTGCATGACTGAGCCCAAGGACCACAACTGCAGCCCCACCCCAGTGGCAAAGCATGATCCATCAGTGAATACCATTTTATGTCCAGTCTGTATCGACTGCTCTACCCATTCATGCCACCTAGCTCTTGCCATCTCTGGTGGTTACTCTGGGCTACCCCTTGAGAATGGGGGTAGTCCTATATTTGACTTTATACCTGTACTAGAAGCTGAACCTACCTCATCAGTAACATCAGGAGCTGGGATAGGAGCAGGTGTTTCAGAGATGTGTTTCACCATTCGACAGTATGGTGGAATTGATTTTGGTTGGAATCTTTGGTTCTGATCATACGTTTCAATAAGTTCTTTTTAGATAATGTCATTTGGGATCAACATCTTCCGTGTAAAATATTGTGCTTCTAATTTCTTCATTCTAGTTTCTAATGTTGTCAGTCCTAGTTCACAGTATATTGCAGGTAGGGGGGTTGATTTTAGGCATCCGAGAATTTTCCTCAGTATACAATGCAGGGCTGCGTCCATTTTTTTCAGGAGTTGTGCAGGTGCTTCTCGGTATAGGAGGCAGCCATAATCCAGCTTGCTTATTACAACTGCTTTCACAAGCTGGGTGGCAAAAGAGGAAGGGGCTCCTCTCTTAGATAAGCAAATAGCATTGACAAAGTTGGCTCTGCTCTTGAGGTTTCCAATTAAATAATTTACATTGCGAGTCCATGAGAGTGAAGTGTCAAAAGTCACCCCAAGGTAGCAGAACTTTTCAACTGCTGGGACTGTGGTGCCATTGATTGAGAGCCTTGGTGTTGAATAAATATTTGTTCTTGTGATGAGGAGCACTGCTGACTTAGCAGGAGAGAATTCCATGTTGTTGACAGTTGCCCATAAACTAAGATAATCAAGACCCTTCTGGACAGCAGCTTGCAGGACATGCTTATCTCTTGAAGTTGCAACAAGTGCAATATCATCAGCATACATATACACATTGCATCCCAGAATATGTTCAAAACTAATATCACTGCAATAAATAAGGAAGAGGAGTGGAGTACCCCCCCCCCCCCCTCCCCTTGCGATACTCCCACATCTGGCTTAGTTCTTGATGGAGATTTACTCTCTCCCATATGGATATCCAGTCCCCGGCTTCTCAAGTAATCTTCTATCCACATTCTCAGTTCTAGGCAGATTTGGAAAGACTGTAACTTTCCCATCAGGTTATCCACACTAACCCTATCAAAAGCAGCCCTCATATCCAAGAAGACTGCTTGTGTCTCCTTACCCTGCTTGAAACCAAATTTTATCTGGTGGTCTAACCTTAGAAGTGCATCTGTGGTTCCTCTATTAGGGAGAAAACCAAATTGTTCATGTTGGAGTGAATTTGGTAGTTCTGGGAGGATTCTTAACTTAACAAGGTGTTCCATAAGTTTGCAAAGGCATGATGTGAGGGCTATAGGTCTGTAGGAGGCTGGAAGTTTTGGATCCTTTCGTGTCTTCAATATAGGAATTACTGTGGCTTTCTTCCACTGCTTTGGAACTGTTGATGTTTCTGAGACTTGTTGAACAAAGCTGTAATGATGTCTACTGTTTTGGGGCTAATGTTCCTTAACATTTGATTGTGTATCAAGTCAGGTCCCATTGCACCTGATTTCAGTCTCTTAGTTTGCTGAATAACTTCTGATACAGAAAAGGCTCAAAAGATATGTTGTATTTGGTAGAGTGGGTCTTTTGGTGATGTTTGCACTTTCTGGTGCTTGTTCAGTGAACTGGTCCAGAAGAACATTGAATTTTTCTTGGGTTGAGGTAATTGGAATGCCATTCTCATGGCATCCCATGGCATGCCATTTCTCAGGAGGACTGGGGGTTCCTTCCTTGTTTTCTTTTTCCCCACAAATGCTTGGAAGCTTCGCCACAGATCTCTAATAGAAGTTGACTTTTTGAACTTTGTCTCAATAAGAGAGGTCCAGGTTGCAGTTGTTTCTTGGATTATGGTCTGGTGGAGTTTTGCTAACTTTTTATTCAGTTCAATACGGTTTTCTGTGCTAGGGTTCTGCTTGATCTTGTTCACAGCTTGTTTCTTCTCAATGTGGGCTTTTTGTCATGTTGAATTCCATCCAGGGATTGAGTTGAGCTTTTTTCCTTAAATTTCTTAAAACCAAATACCTTCTGACCTGCCCTGATTAGGGTGTTGGTGATTGTGTCTGTCAGTTCATCTGTAGTCATGGCAGCTGTATCTTGAGTTTTGTTAAGCTGCTGGTCAACTTCATATCTCCAGGCTGGCCACATCTCTTCTTTAAAATTTCATAGTTTCAATTCTTGTACTTGGTATGTGTTCCTATGCTCCTCAAGTATGTGAAAAGTAGTTAACACTGGATAGTGATCTGATGAGAAAGTGTCTGGGATTCTAATGCTGAATTCAGTTGATAGGTTTGTGGAAGCCAAGGTCAAGTCAATTGTAGATGTTTTTCCAGTTGTTTTATTAGAGTCTTGTACCAAGATCCAGGGGGGTGAGTAAGCATGTCAAGAAGGCTGGATCAATGATAATGTTGATCAGTTCATTTGACTTGTGATCCTGAGGTGATACTGTATCCCACATGGGATACATTGTGGAGGTTGAAATCTCCAGCCAATATTTTTGAGTCTTCACAACTATTCGGAACCTCCTTTAGTTGTTTCACATCAAAGTTTCCTGTAGAACTGTTATAATAGTTAACAATACTTATCAAATTTTCCTTGAATTTTACTTTAATTGATCCTATTTCATTTCTTCCTGGTACATTAGGCTGCACGATATGGGCAAGGCAATCTTTAACCAAGGTTATGAGCCCACCCCCAGTTCCCTGGTCCCTGTCCCACCTTTCTGCAGTATATCCTCGGAACTTTGGTGTAGCTTTTTCTGCAGTAAGGAACGTTTCTTGTAGCAAGACTAAATCTGGTTGTAGCCTGAGGATGAGATTACGGAGCTCAATTACCTTTGTCCTTCCCAAGGTGCACTTACTGAAATGACCCAAAATATTGCTTTCATATCTTTTTCTTCTTCTTTTAGTGTCCAATCTTTTGTTGGATACTTAGCTAAAGTTGATATCACACCGAATACCTCAAGTCATGGCCTACTTTGGATTCAGTCTTTCAGATACCTTTAATTGTTTAAATTCAATTTTCTTTTAGTGATGCATTTTAACTTTTATGTTTTACATCGAATATTAATAAAAGGAGTCCTGAAGGCTCCTTTTCTCTAGAGTCTGCAAATGCAATGCATGACAATTCTATATATTGAATTTAAGTTTTGCTAAATGAAAATGCTATGTTTTGAAACTAAAAATGCTCTAAAAAATTTCAAAAAAGATTTTAGCTGTCAGACAAAATTACAGCTATGGAAACAAAAATTAACATAAATGGTGTCAAAAAGTATTTCCTCTTGCTGCACCAGTTTAAAACCTCCAATGAAACTAATTTATCTTGCAATGGGAGGTTTCTTTTTGAAGATTATCAGCTTATCAACGCGTTAGGAAAACGCTTTTAAGCAAACACTGAAAATAAGTAAGTAAGTTTTATGGTGGTAAAAGTTCTAGGGCCATGGCAATATATATATATATATATATATATATATATATATATATATATATATATATATATATATATATATATATATATATATATATATATATATACTTCTAAATAATTGACATTACAAAAACAAAGGAAAACACAAATCAAGAAATCTACCTCTGTTTCCATTGCACTTCTGTGTGAAACTGAAAAATCGTTCTAAATTTTTAACATCAGCAAAATATTCATCACTCATTACATTCACCAGCAATTTCTCATCAAACCTATATTCCTAATACACTTCATTTCGCACCTCACATAGTTCTTCACACTCGTGCATCACACTCGTTCATACTTCCACACATCAGGCAGAAGTAAGGACAATCCTGCCCCGCCTCCTCTCTAAATAATTCCTTCTTACCCCAAGTGGTAAACTAAACCCCCTAAACCCAATAATATACTTCAGTTGCTCCTCCTTTAAACTCACCTTAAACAAAATCCCTTCAGCCCGTAGTTGTCAGACTTTACCCTATCTTTTTTTCTTTATTATTGTACAATTCTCTTTTATCATAGAGACAGTCCTTTTCGAAGATCACCTATTACAGTCTATCAAAGGGTTCGAAAAAGACCTTCAGACAGATATTGAGAAATGCAAGACTTGTTGTAATTTTTCCCAATCGAAGTTAATTTTTTCTGCTTCCTTTATCATTACATATATTTCTTTTTTGTTACAGAGACATCGCCGCAGCCAATAACTTCAACTCGAAAATCTAAACCATCAAACAAGATGCTGAAGTATGTTGACAAGTTTTCCGCTGAAACAATGGACATGGGTCGTATCTCAGTAAGTTTACATGTTTTTATATATGTGTTTTATATATATATATATATATATATATATATATATATATATATATATATATATATATATATATATATATATATATATATATATATATATATATATATATGAATCAAGTTGAGAGATTAGCAAATATAAACAACAAAGAATTTCCCAACCACAAGGCCACTCTTTGCGAACAAATCGCTTCAATCTATTTTATTAAAGGCTGGATAAGAGTACTTTGACATGTCTTCTGATTCGGAATGATCGTACCCCTTAATTGAATTCTACCAAAGATCTCTCAAAAAGTCAAAAGAAACGAAGGATGCAACCGATTAGACTTGGATTAGGGTATTATACTAGAAATTGAAATATTTGAATTTTCATTTGAGTGATAGCAAGGGAAGAACCATTCCAGACCACTTGTTAGTGGCTTGACTTCAGTTAGTTTAACTATGTAACGATTATGTCTAATCATTATAATATTCTTTTGTTTTATCTGTTTCATAATGTAAAGATTATGTCTAATTATTATAATATTCTTTTGTTTTATCTGTTTCAGCCCGAAGGACTCTGAGGTCCATATTCTTCTCCTAGAGATTTTGATATGTGCCTGGATAAACGTAAATTAGTATTAATTTTAATCAATATTAGCTAGAAGAGTAATATCGATTTGGTGATAATAGATGTGAAAGTAGTCAATAGTGCTTCATTGTCGAAAAATCGTTGATAACGGTATTTGCGGGTAATTCCGCAGCAAAACACAGTTTTTCGTATCAAAAGTATGTCGTTGTCTTTTTAATCTAAGCAGTTACTAAAGCTGAGTTTGAATTACTCAGACACGAATTTACATCAGTAATAACTTAAGAAATGCCTTAAATTTGAGGGATCTATTGTAAATGCACTTTCATTTGCTAAGAACTATTGATGAGATCAAATTGCAAGATTTACAAAACTAACTGATGGGCTGATGATTCCTAGAAGGAGTTTAAACCACACAAATATGTGTAAATTTTTTCGTATTTGAGCCCGACACTTTCCAAAAATTATGCTTATTTACCTTAAATAGTTAAACATAAATATAAATATATAATATGCGGGCATATAAAAATACGCGGAATTGTGTAATTCTTTTTTAATATTTCTATTAAAAAGTATTTATAATCAACATAACCTCTATCGAGGCTTATGCTATAGTCCAGGCAAGAATTCCATCCTTTTAGACCAGTTTTGAGGAAATCTGGAGACCCTTTAATGAGCCGTGTTTTTGTTAAAGTGGATGCCTCTAAACTGTTCCTTTAGGTTTGGGAACAAGCAAATTTCTACGGAGCTAGGTGTGTTCTATAAGGTGGATTTGGCAGTAATTCCCACTGAAATTCCCTCGGGTCTTTTTTTGTAACACTTGAAGAATGTGCTGGGACCTACTCATGGTGGAAGAGTATTCTACAATGGAGCTATCTTGGACGTTTTTTAGCTTATTCTGAAATTTTTTCATAACAGGCTCTTATGGCAGTTTAAAATTTTTAGAGGCCTATGAGTACGACTCCACAAAACAGTTGGCATTACCTTGTTGACAGAAATTCTGCGTATTATTTTGGATGCCCATATGTATAGTTTTGTGTATAGTGTTTATATATAGTTTTTTATGCTTAGAACAATTACTTTCTTCCGATACTTTAGCAAATCTTTATATCATCATTAGTTCTTGTGGTGTTACAAAATAACTATCTTTTAGGAAATAAAAATGAGAATTGATTTAAGAATATGTTGACAATTTTCATGGTAGAAAGAAGAACTAAAAAATAATATTGATACTTTCTTTATTGATACTGTAACAAAATGTGCTCCAAGGTGTAGTTTAACTTAAATTATATGAGAAGCAAGTAAAACCAATCCTGTTACAGCTTCAGACGAACAAATCAATGTGGAACCATTAACTAAAACTGGGATTATTGGAGCAACATTTTAACGAAACAGGAACAGGATAAATATTATAAATGCTTAATCGTAAAATGATCCGGCCTACATAGGCACATGCGCAGTGGTAAGGGCCCTCACTCACAAAGTCTTGAAATTTTACGATTCACAATCTGTAATATTTTCTTTGTTTTTTTTTTTAAGTTTCAATTCCTTCTCCTCTGAAATAGATTCTTCTGCACATACCCGATCATACTGCTTCTTCTTCTTTTTTTTACTTGTCTTTCTTTTTCAGCTTCCAGCTAAAAGTCCTCTGCCCCTTGAAGAGGAATGGTATTTAACTGAAGACGAAATTGAGTGTGATCTTGGAGATAAACATGATAAACCGAATAAAGGAGACAATTTTGATTTTGGCTCAGATTTCATTGATCAGTTACTTCGTAGTGATTACGAAAGTGTCACCGGAACAAGTTCAAATAATTCTCATCTTCAGGGAAATAGCGAACCGGCTGCAAAGGCTGAAGGTCTAGAATATGTAGATTTTGAAGAGGACTGGGAATCGTGGACCGCCTCGTCTGAGATTCATCAGCAGGGCAATGTTTCAAATACCACGTGTCACAAAACAAAACTGGATGAATATGTAGGTGATCCGACATCATCCAAGTTGTCAACGAGTTACGATCTCGCTCCTGATAGTTTTTCTTGTGACTGGGAAGATTGGGAAGTTCGTGTCGGTGCTGAATATATTGATAATTCCAGCTTAAATTCTAGTAAACCTAACAATGTAGATGAAGAAATCAGCAATAACCTTAATGCCTGTGAAGACATTCGTCAAAGTACTAAGCGAGCGAATAATTATTCGCTGATTTTGAATGGTGATATAGAGCCGAAGGAGAAGAGAAGTCGCTCCTTATTCACAGGCTCTATCCCAGCAGAATTCAACAAGAGAGATGAATTTAATAAGGGTATATTAGAAGCATCGGTATTTAACAGTGGAAGTTCAGTGCTTGTCCAGAATCCAACAGGCTCTCTTGATTCCAGCCAGAAGAACTCTTATCTAAATGCTCATAGTTCTGATGGGTTTGCTGAAACCAATACCTCTCTTCCATTTTCTTATAAGAAGAAAACCCGAGAGAAGAAAATTCGCATCCTACCTGCTACCGATCTTGTTTCAAAGGATATGGGCTTGGAGCTCGTACCTGAGCAAGGTGTAACAAAAGTGCTGCATTCTCAAGACAAAACCAAGAATTTTAATGACCCGAGACATCAGCCAGGTCCTTCAGCAAACCATTCAGAAGTTAACGTTCCTTGCGAAAAGCCGTGTCAAAGTGTGGTTAACAATAGAGTAAAGCGAATTATTTTTGAAAAGAAACAGTCTCTACCTACTAAACAGGAACGTATATTCATTATGGCTGAAAAAATTGAAACAAATCGTTCATCAGCCGGAGGAAATTTTTCAAACAACTTTCCAGTTGATTCTGTTCCCAAGAATCCTATCCTAATGGAAAGATATTCTACCATGCCTTCAAAACCAGCTGTTTCTGGATCATTTAAGGCTTTTCCCAAGGAGACAGAAATAGTGCGAAGACCCAGCGCTAAAGAGCTGTACGGTTTCAATAATACTTCTCTCGGCAATGGCTATGAACTCATGGAAACTTTCGATTTTTCTAAAACGGAAACCATCCTAAAAAGAGATAACTTTGTTCAAAATATTTGTTTGAATAGTTCGGATACAATCAAAGCAAGTAACGTGTCAAAAACTTATGCAGGGCAAGGCAAAGATAAAATTGAGCTAGCTTATGTATATGACAATGATGCTAAAGGCATTAGCTACTTGAACCCAGACCCTTGTAATGAAGAATTTGATCCAAGACTGTCCAGATCTTATGGCCCAACCATGAGTATACAGGAGGAAAGTCCTCAAAGCAGTGGCAACAGAAATTTTTCTTCTGGATTAGGTGCACTTCATGACTTCATCCCCGTGTTTCACGAATCTAGACCAGTGAAATCTGAAAACTATGTTTTGACTATGAACATACCAGAACAAATTATTCAAAGCAGTGATAAGCGCAACTGTGGTCCTAGGCCCTATCAAGATACCGACAGATATCATCATAGACCAATGAGACGTCATGATTATGATTCAACTTTCAGAATACCTGAACAAAATCCTCTAAGCGGCCCTAAGGAATATCGTATTCCTAGATTTGATACTGGTAGCAGCAATAGCTCTATTTTCTATGATCCCAGAGTGGCTAGGTCGCGTAATTTTAACTCAACTACAAAGGAACACCAACAAAGTCCTCAAAGAAGTGGTGAAACAAGTTTTGTTCCTAGATCAAGTAATGGTAACGACAGTAGCCCCATGATGCGTTATGCTAGACCGGTGAGATTCCATAATTATGATTCAACTGTAAAGATTCTGGAACGAAATCCTCACAGCAATGCGGAAGGCGATTTTGCTCCTAGATTAGACACAGGCAAGGATTGTAGCACTGTGCTCTATCATTCTAGATCGATGAGACGTCAAGATTTTGATTCGTATGTACAAATGCCTGAAGAAGCTGATCAGAGCTATGACGACATTAGTTTTATTCCTAGAATGGATACATATAATGGCAGCAGCCCTGTGATCCGTGATGCTGAACCGGCGACGTCTCACAGTTTTACTTCAAAGGTAAATGTATCGAACCTAAGTTCTCAAAGTGATTATAAAAGAAGCATTGCTCCTGGATGCATTACGGGCTTTGACAGTAGGCTCATGACACCAAGTAAACTAAGTTTGCCTGAAAATTACTTATCAGATAGCAATGTAGAAAGGAACGTTCGAGACGTAAAAGAAATGATTTTCAAGAAACATTCTGAATTGCCCATTGAGTGGGCTAATGATGTCAATTTAAAAAATTGTTCAATTCAGAAAGAATTTGCTAATTCTAATAATTGTTTGAAGCCACCAGAAAACTGGAACTACAACGAAAGATGTGGTGCAGCAACCTCTGGGCATTTGAGGAACAATGGGCTCAATTCCTCACCAACTAGAAATGCTAAAAAAAATACTAATGCTTCATTTTCAAATAATATAACTGTTTCAAGGCATCTAGATGGCCCCATCACTTCTTCCACCAACAATGGAACCGACCACGCAACTGCAATAAACACACACGACTCTCCAATTAATTGTATTTCTGATGAAACGCGAAACTATGAGACAAGTCTATTATCCCATGAACATTTTCTACCCTCTCAAACTGAGGAAGGGGAAATTCTACCATCTCTGATTACATTAAACGAAGACAATTCCTCCAAAGTATTACCACGTCACACCATATCGCCTCCAGGCGCTTTTCATGCCTGTGCTCCTGTTGATGAAAGCCTTATTTCAAATCATACAAATGGCGATAAGTTATCTGAACTATTGAATTGCATTGAAGCTGACTTACCTCCGCATTTTCCTGAAAATTCTGTTGAATCACATTTTACTGAGGAGTCGCCATTTGGTAAATCACCTATGACGCCGTTTGCATCCTCCCGATGTTTTTCTGCGAGTGACAATAAAGGACCCCCGGTTTTTGATGCTACCTTAGATACTGATTCTTTAAACTTGAGCAGCTGCGGTAGAGAAGAACCGGCGGCTGAAGTTGTAGAAAAACTGAACGGTGGTGAATTTGGTTATTCAAATCCATTTAAAGCTGCAGATGCCGAAGAGCTGTTTTTTCAGCCAGGAAAAACCAGTTCGGAAATGAAAACTTGTATAGACATCAAATCATGTTTAAATGTTTCCAAGGTCTCGAAAAATCCGAAGCATATAAATAAAAACATAGATTTTACAAACACAGCTGAGCCGAAAATTGGCTCCAGTAACTCATTTTTAGATATGATTCTAGCCAAAGATAGCAATTCATGCAACATTGATGAAAAATCCGACGAAGTTCCCGAACCATCCGCAGTAAGATACAAAAGAGCTATTCAAATGACGTTTCGTACTGGGGCTGCAGGATTCAACCCTTTAACACTCTCTTCTTCAAAGCCTAAGTCAATTGTAAAATTAGACCCATCTGCTGATGTATTCTTCTCTCGCATGGGAATAATGGGTCGGATTTCTGATACTTTTTTAAAATCGGATAAAGTCTCTTCGGAAGTATCTAACTGGAAGACTGAAAATGGTCTCGTTGAAGAGATGCAGAATAACAAAGGAAGTTCAAATGATGTACCTGAGTCTATTAAAAATGTACAACTCGAACGCGGCAAAACAAAGAAGCTTATTAAGCTTCGAGAGGTCTTTCAATTTGAAAAGCGATCTGCCGAATTCGCTGTAGAAGAAGAAAATGTTTAACATGAATTCTAAGTTTTATGTTATACTGATACTATACTCAAGAGTGTATTCAGGATTTAAGTTTGAGGGGGGGGGGCTTTACAAAAAGAATTCTTAAAATGCATAAACAATTTGCGTATTAGTATTTTTGTTACGTTTTTAAGAGTCGACAAAATTTCGGGGATGGGGAGTCCCTGACCTCCCTCTGGATACGGCCTTGACTATACTCCTAAGTATTCAGACAGGTTTGCTTTGCTCGTCAGTAGAGTTCCATGGAAAACATATTTTATTCAATATGACAGCGGGACCAATTTGATTTGTTTTTTGTTTTTTTTTTTGTTTTTGTTTTTTTCAAGAATCCTTAGTTTTTCAATTTGTATTTTAATATTTTCCTGCTATATCCTCCTTTTTTAGACGGATCTCTAACGTCAAATATAAACGAAAAAATACCTGCAATTACAAGCCTTTGGCAAAAAATAGAGAAACCACTGCCCGGTTCATTCATATAACTCATCGATTATAATTAAAATAAATAGCCATATTTTTTGTACAAACCGTTTTTTAAAGCCGCAAAAGTAGTGTTTATTATAGTTTTTCTTTGTTTCATCATTGCGCAAGGACTAGGCACGTACGCTGGAAGGGAGGCTTTAACTCTTGGCCACCTGAAAATTCCTCGATTTTAAGCTCTTGTTCATTATTTTCCTAACTTTGTGTTGACTTGGTTATAGATATTGGTCATTTATTCAACACTTGCATTATTCAATGAAAATGAGGGCTTTATTCCGTTGTCATCTTAGGCTAATCCACGTTGCAATAACGTAAAAAATACCTTGTACATTATTTCATTTATATTTGTTGTTGTTCTGAGCTTAATGTTATATCACAACTCAAAGCTGGAACAATTATCAATATTTTGTACTTGGCGTCAGGCTTATTTTACTGACGCCAGGCTTGTTTTCCTGACATTAGGCATTGTTTATACTTTTCAATTCCTTACAGCCATTGTATGATGGTCACAAAATTATTCTTCTCAAAATTTTCTGGTTTCTACCTTGATTAGTTTTGCTGCAAATTGACCGACTAGAAAGAAGTGTAGAAAAACAGATTAATTTTATATGTATACATTCTAAATTCATAAACTAAGTGTATGTCTGTCTGTCGTTTTTCACTGCATTAGCAGCTAAAATATTTAAGGTAGAAATGTGAGAATTTATACAATTTCGGATCCATGGCACGGACATCGGATATAAAACATGGGCATATGGGAATATGAGTATCGAAGACCAAAGTTGCCGGTTTCAAAGAGTAAAGCGAGTAGAAGAAGGTGGCGTGAGGCAATTTCTTCAAAATTACAAACAAAAAATTAATTTTATATATTAAAAAAAAAATATTGAGTAATTGTTAGCAAAATACGACTCATGAAACTTGACTGACAGAATACTTTTTGTCAAGGAAAAATAGTTAATAAAAGGAACTGAGAGGTGTTTATATACATCAACTAAAAACTAGGATGTAATTTCTTGATTTTAGCTGACATTTTACTCCGGAAAACTTTCATTATTTGTGATGAAATAAGTCCTTTTTCTAATGACTGTGTCTATTTATTGTTTTTTCTCTTTTCCCCACCCCTCCCTCCCCCTACAAAAAAATATATGTAAGTCTCTGTAAAAAAAAAATATATGAAACTTTCTTCATCATTTCGACTTGTGGCTTTGTAATCATTATAAGTTTAAATTAGTTATGCATAAAAACTGAAGCATATAAAATATGTGTTCAGTCAACATATTTCAAACAATGAGTCTGGAAAACCTGGGGTATGTTTCCGTCATTTCAATTGTCGCTAACAGTTTGATGTTAGGTCGTGGAAGCGCAATTGTTTTAGTAAAATTCTTCCCAACATTTGTTATGATCAGAAGATTAATTTCCTCTCCTGTTAAAAGAATTTCAATGCAAGTTTTGGCCCTAGGTGCGATAGTGACAATAGCAAATTTTTCTAGTTCTAACTTTTAACCAGTTCTGAACAGTCGTCATTTAACGATTGCTAAACCTATTTCTCTGTCGTATCTTACACTGTTAGTAAGGCTATATTGACTTCCTGTATTTAGACTAGGTGCTTTGAAAGAAACTTTAATCTCAAATGATAACGCTAATATTTTACCTTATTAGAAACGAAAGGTATTATAGGCTTTGTTCTATTCGTACTTGGACTACGTTATTTGTTTTCTTTTTCAATTGTCATGCATTATTCTCTTTATTTAAATCTGTTTTTATATTCCTTTGCCACGTGTGTTCCTTCTGCAAGATTGATGCAAGGGTTAAATGTCCACGAGGCTAAAAAAAAAAAGGATCAAGTGAAAATAGGTAGACTGAAGGGGTTCCCCTTCTATGTTCTTAAATATACCATGCCCAATAAATACAGCAGTTTACAGCAGTACAGGGGTTTTAAGTTGCACAAAAAAAGTTGGAACATCTTAATTAGACTTAATTGCTTAAGAGTTGTTATGTATAATTAAAAAGATAACCATCTTCCTGCTTTCGCAATTTTAACTAGAAGATCTCACCAGTTTCGGGAGATTTGTGTCCAATACTATTGTTATATAAACTGAATGGACAAATGATATTGATATGGTGCTTCTTTGTTTGCCTACTTTATTTTTTTACCTGCTATATATACTATGTTTTTATCTTCTATATTTTCCTGTGGCAACTAGCGTTTGTCATATCATACATCCAATATATCTGATATATTTTCTGTATTTCGTGAAAACGTGAATATGTATTAGTAACTCCAATCATTTCCAATCCAAAGACGATAGTGGCTTAAGATATGAAATAGATGGCGAGTATTATTTGTAAAAAAAATTGTTCGTCTCTGCACCCTTCTCAAGCTACTCAGTAGATATATCCTGATAATTGAAGTTAAAGACACTGATACTGTTCACTTGCCTATTTGAGATCAACTTTAGTTTCTAGCATTATTATTTTGCTATAAAAATTTCTACAAACCTGTCATTCATTTTGAGATATTTGTGAGAGTATGAACATATTCAATTGTAAAAGCAGTAGACCAGTTGATTATGCTGAAATTCCTTCGAAAGCAGACGCTACGTTTTTGGTTGAAAAAAGAATAAAACTTATTAATGGATTTTAATCTTATAATTTAAAGGTTTTACGGGAATATTTCTCATTGGGGCTATTGATAATCTAGTTGGTAAAATGAGCGGATTGTAAGTATTTCTTGAACTTTGAATATAGAAGTTTGGAAAAAGGCCAATGCTTTATTGGATTTTCTTTTCTAACATTATAGGCTTGATCAATTAGTCTACTGTTGATAATATTTTCCTCTTTTCTTGTTTAAGGTATTAATTATATTTTTTACATTTTCTTTGTTCTTTTGCTTATTTTGTGTTTTATCTTTATAAGAGTTCAATAAAAGAGAGTTGTTTTCTTTTTCAGTCTTTTTCTATTTCAAAAATATCATCCATTTCGCCCAGGTTTTTTCTTTAAACTTCCCTTTTTTTTCTTTTTTTTTTCTTTTTTTTGCTCACTCTTTTCTCGTTAACACTAGAAACTGTTAAGCTCAAATCAAAACAAAGACCGGTCGTCCGAATATCCTTATTTCTTGTACGAACTGATAAACTGTTCAGTGTACTTTTGTTTTGTTGCTCCAAATTTGGTAGTTGGTTTCTCCAAAAGCAAATAGTTGGTTTGGTGTGAAATCAGGAGTTTAGCAGGCTGTATCCTCGATCTGGATTATTTTCAATGCAATTTGTTCCCAGGAACACAGCTAAGGCTATAGAATAGAATAGAATATGATTTATTGGCTAAAATAGCGCAAAAGCTAGCATAAGCACGTCAGGATTACCATAACAAAACAAATGTTATGTGATAAACATAAATCAAAAAATTGAATCAATAATAAAACAGATGTCAGGGGATAAACATAAAACAAAAGTTATATCAATTATTAACTTAGGAAACTAAATAGGAGACAAAAGAATTTTTGTAGCTCATGGTCAACATTCGGGGATGCAGGTCCTGATGGGTATTTGGAACTCTAAGAGCATTGATCCTTGTATTAGGAAGGGTTGGGGGATTTTCTTTAAAGAGAGGGAGAAAACGTCGATGATAGTCAGAATTAAGGCAGTTGAGACTAAAGTTCATGGTAAGGATGTGATGTCGTGATTCCAATGTAATAAGTTCAAGTCTAGCCAAACCTTCATTAAACTTGTGAGAACATGGAATCAAATGGGAAGTTAAAATCTTCTAGACTTAGATTTTGTAGAGGCTTTGAGTGTCCTAACCAAAGAGAGGTTATAAAAAGTAGAACAGCCAAGATTTTAGAATGATATTTCAAATTTAGTTTTTTTTTTGAAAAAATAAAAGATAAGCATTTGATTTAAGATTTGAATATGGTAAGCCACGGCAGTGACAATGGTCGATTATCGTCCTTAAAGTACATTTCCATACAATCCAAATTTTTATGCTAAACTCCTTCAGAATGGATGTACATAGCGCCCAGTTTCTTGCAAAAAAAAATTATTGAGACGGATCATGAAAGCCATACTCCAATTTTTTTTTTTTTTTTTTAATCTAAAGGTGCTTACAGATCTGATCCTAAAGGGAGGGACGGGGTTCAAAGGTCTATAAACACGTATTTTTAGGCAACTATTTTGCCAATGGACATGGGGGGGGAATGATTTAGGTTTGTCTTAGAAGGAGTTTAACCAGCGCCCTTTGAACAGTTCCTAGGTACTCCACTGTTCATAAAGGAAAGAAGGAAGACGTATCGCATATCAACCTATTCACAACATGGGGTTTAGTTTTAAAAAAAAAAGAAAAATTTGATAGTAAATGAAAAATAATAGAATCGTTTAAGAGACAAAATAGGAAGACCAGTTTCTTACTAAAACAACAGCCTATAATAATTGCCCAGATGTTTACCTTAATCAAACAGTTCGTGGTAACGAACTTTGCCTGCAACGAACTTTGAATTTCTTTAACTTGGTGGAATTGATGAAAGACTTGAGAGCCAGCAAGGGCTAATTAGAGTAAAGCCAAGGCAGATGGTCTCTGTAAGAGGCAGGCAAAGCTGGTTTAGCTTTGACAGAGATGTATAAAAACTGATTATTGTCACTTGTTAGATTTTTTTTTTAGGTTAGGTTGATTTTTCGTGGCAACGAACTGTAAGCAAGAAGCAAACTTGGCCCAGTAGTATCTGAAACCTTAGAAAACGGAATTTTGATTGCAAAAGAGACAACAAAAGAACTAATTTGATATGTTGAATCCAAATAAATAAAATTAATTATGTTTAACGTTGCCCATCAAAATCTACGAGTCTGAAAAAATTTGCATGATTTCGAGAAAGGGGTAAACCCCCCTAAACGGTTCAGCGATCCTAATAAAAATCATGCCATCAGAAAAAAAACTGCTGAGATTTCTAGCTGCTATGTAAAAAATATGGTATTTTGTGTTTTTGTCCAGAAAAAAGATCACATAATGCATGTTTAGTTTATTTGTTTGTGATCTCAGGAGTTATCATATCGAACCACTGGTCCTAGAAGATCGAGCGAGCTCACTCGAATGGAAGTCAGACGTTCTAATGCCCCTTTTGAATGACCAAAAAGATTCGAGGGCAACTAGCGCCATTTCCCAAAGGCCTTCGTCTGATTATTGAGATTGAAATTCTACTAGAAGGAACCACAAAGAAAGTGATAAGTGGAAAACTATATCATAAAGTCTTTGCTGTTCATACTTTATTTCTCGAGGCTATATCTGTTCTGTACTGGGAAGCTTTTGAAGACTTTTGGATTAGATGAGACGATTTACCGTTCATTACTATCTTCGAAGAAATTAGAGACTTACTGTAGAACTTGAAAATCTCAAGAGAGGATACTCCTATTGGTGCAAACCTTCAGTTACTTTAAGAAAACCTTGTCACATTGTCCCAGTGGTTGGAAATGTTTGAGAATTCCTGTGCAAGCTCAAAACCCCGCAAGTTCTGGAAACAGTACAAATAAATTATACTAGTTTTTTGACAGTTTTTGTGTAGTGAAAGACCTAGTGACCGAGATGGCCACCTTGCCGGAGGAGTGGCGGATCCAGAAGGGGAGGCTAGGAGGGCACGCATCCCCTAGCGTAGACTAAAGTAGTATAATTTACTTATTTAACTCAAGTTTGCGCTAAATAAACTTGTTCCTAACGCAAGTTTATCTCATCAACCTATTTTGTATCCCCCCCCTAAATTTTTTTTTAGGATCAACCTATTTCGCGCCCCCCCCCCCCCGCCTAAGAAAAATCCTGTATCCGCCCCTGTGCCGAAGTGGACCATTTAGTTGCACATCCTTCCTTCCTTATTAGTTACACATGGTCACTATAAATGTGGGATAGGCCCAGGGGTACATCATGAATTCTGCAATTGACTGTGAGTATATAACGGTCATTTTCGTAATTAGCACTATCAATTGTCTCATATTCCGTTATCAAGCCTTCTGCTGCTCACTGATCACAGTTCTGGAAACAGTACAAAGAAAGTTTACTATTTTTGTGGCAGTTTTTGCGTAGTAAAGGATCTAGTGACCAAGATGGCCGACCTTGCCGGAGTAGACCATTTAGTTGCATATCCTTCCTTCCTTATTAGTTGCATGTGTTCACTATAAATGTGGGATATCCCCAGGGATGCATAAAGTATTTTGCAATTCACTGCGAGTATATAACGCTCATTTTCGTAATTAACGCTATCAATTACCCCATATTCCGTTGTCAAACCTTCTGCTGCTCACAAATAACCTACTAGTCATATTTTCGACTAGTGGCTCCCAAACCACTCATCTAAAGTTTAAATGTTGCTCCATGCTGTCATTTGATACAAACTTTTTTTATTCAATTTCTAATCATTTTTTCAAATAATGCAGGGAAATCCAAGGAGGGATTAGTGAGGTATGCAGATAGGGCAGCCCCCCATATAGGGAGTAATTTTGGTTCTTATTAAGGTTTAATATTGCTCCTTACTTTAGTTGAAAAAAGTTGTTAAAAAAATTTAATTTCTTATCCGTTTTCAAATAATGCCAGGAAATTATTTACCTCTCCCTTTTTGGAACCCCCTTCCTAAAAAAAATCTTTCAGATATTTCTGCCTGGAAAATTCCCCTTGTTTTCCATTTAATTTCTGATAATTTTTCAAAAAATGTTGGAACCTCCCCCCCCCACTGTGAAATTTTTCGGGAAATCCCAGTCCCCTTCCATCGGAAAGTTTTTCCCGCCAAAAGCTCCCATGGATAATTTTTCCCGCTGAAAATGCCACACAGAGAACTTCTCTGGCAAAAAATTTCCCCAACGGAAAATCCCCCAGAGAATTCTAACCCCGCTGAAAATTTCAACCCCGCTGATTATTCCCCAGAAAATTTCCACATGCAAAAGACGCCAAAATAAGAAAAATGAATAGAATTTATTTTAGGAAATCTGGCAAATTCCCATCATGTAAAATTTCCCCTGAAAACGTCCCTCCCCACGGAGAATTTTCCCTGTGGAAACATATTGCACAAAAGAACCCTTAAAGCAAAACAGGAGGGAAAGGCCAAAGGCTACTAAAAATATGAAAGATCTTAAGCTGAACTGACCAGCCATGACAAGAAACAAAAATATAAACAAAAGATAAAAAAAAACTATAAATTTACTTGGGAATACAAGTTGAGACAGAACCCTACAATTTCATTACGTAGGCATTTAACTTCAATTGAGACGATTAGAGTCGATAAAATATTTTTTGGATCTAATTTGCAGAAAATAGCACAGAAAAAAGAAAATGCTTAAAGGTCTTTCTGTCAATAAGCCCTTTAAGCAGTTTCCTTAGTTCTGGAAAGGATATGACTCGGGGCAATTGGATTAGTGGGGCTTATCGTATTCCTTGTCCTTGTGGGAAGATTTACAGAACTCACCAGCAATTTTTTGAAAGATTTATTGAGCATCGTAATTCAATAGAAAAGGCTCTAAAATTAAGCAAGCCTCTTGAAATTTTTGTTTCGCCGTTGGCTGAGCACATTTTCTTCAACCCTAATCATCATGTAAAATTTGATGATGCCTGGGCCATTTTTAAATACAGTGGTTATACTCAATCGGTGAGGGAAGCTATTGACATTAAAAAATATATGTTTGCAAATGTTTCAATAAATTTAATTTACACAGAAAATTTAAATATTGATCCAATTTATAACATTCTTCTAAAAAATGAACCAGTTTATAACGAGGGTATTAAGATTTTACAAAATCACCCAGGAATGAGATTAAATACAAGACCAAGGAGAGTTGCATCAGTGACAGCAAACAACAGGATTATTTCACAATAGATTAATTAACGTAATTTCCATTTTGCATAATTTTTATCTAGTTACTTTGGTGTTTTCATCGAAGTAACTCTTTTAGCAACAGATCAAGTGGTCTGTTGCGATAATCGTAGTTTAATATTGGTGGTGTCTTTTTTTTTTTTTAATTAAACACGCCCCTGCTTTAATGCCTTCAACCATTCATTTTGGCGAAATTCAAGTTTGCAATAATGTTTAGCAATTTGTCTAGCAACTAAGGTTTTGGGTGAAAGTTACAGATGTCGTAAAATTGTATTTATACTTCTTAATTAAGTAACAAGATTGTAAAAATACTAAAATTACAGTATTTTCACAAATTTAGAAAAAAAAATTAATTTCGTATATAGAAAGGCAGAAAACATACTCTGATTGTATCGAACTAGTAATACCCCAATATTCTGGGAAACTAAAACGGAGATAAGCATCGCCTGTGGGGACTCTAAAAGTACAGTGCCATATGCCTTACTCTTACTTTCATATGGTCTGAGCAATTGATAGCAAACTGGCTTTAATACATCATAGACAGCGTAATAGCGCTGCCTATGTAAAGAGCGATGTCGGCACAATGTATTTATTTTTTTTTAGACCAGGGTACTTCGTATAGAAGAAGTTATCGCAGAAACTCTGAAAGCAGCCGCCCCTCTCCCCCATGCCGATCATTTTCTCAAATACATCCAATCGATATTTTGACATTGTCATTTTGCTCAGAGAAGTTGAAAGGCCCAGTATTTGTGTCATTGTTGGATTTTCAAAGCAAAGTAAAGAACTCGATTGAACCAAAGATGAGGAAAAATGAAGTTAAATGATCTTCCAAGCGGAAATTTACAATAAATCACCATCAATAAATAAGTGACACTAATAACAAACAGAAATAAATAGTGAAATATCAAATACCTTTAAGTACCTGGCGCCGTGAATATAGGAATAAAAAAAGTTTGTTTTTAGGTCGACTTAAGGAGGTATAAAATTAAATTAAACGTTACTATTTGTGTCAGGGTTAAATATTGGTAAAAAGTTTCTCAACCATACAAATAGCAAGCCAAACTATGGGACCTTATAAAAAAAAGACTGTCAATAAAAAACGATCATTAATTAATTTATAGAACTTTTTCCAGAAAAGAAGTTTTTCTTCTTTTGTGGAAAATGCAAAACGAAGAGAAATTGGGATAAATAATCGAGCTACACTCAAAACGAGCTAAAATTAACATGAGTAGGGTTTACAACCCTCATACCTTCTCAAGATCAGAACATAATTTGCAGTAGCCTATACTATATAAAAAAAAAAGAAAAAAAAGCATCCTTGGATTGTACAAATCAAAGGAATTAAGGAAAGAAGATATCAGAAATTGTACCTGTATTCTAATGTAAATGTAGAATATAGGGTATAAAATAACAGTTTGTGGTAGCGAACTGAAGCCGCAACTCGTACCAAAAGTTACCAGAACAAAAAAAAAATATAACAAATAATATATGTTTATTTTTATGCTGATTTCAAATATACAAAGCTCATTAAGTTTAATATTACACATTAAACGCCACAAGCCTAAAAAAATACTTGATTTTCAAGAAATGAGGCAAACATCTCCAAAATTAGTTCCAAAGTCTCCAAACATCTCCAAAGTAATCACAATGATAATCAAATCGTCCGATTCAGCATATTAGAGAACCCTATTGTTGAGGTTTCGAGCTCCTATCTACAAAAATGTGGTATTTTGTATTTTATCCAGGAAGAAAAACCCTAAATGTGTGTTGATTTTCTTTTTTCTTAATGAATTAATTTTGACAGTAATACGGCCCAAATCAGTCGGTAAAAATGGCCTGCCCTCTGATGAAATCAATTGCTCCTTCCCAAACATTTTGGCTAGTTACACCTCTGGTCAGTAGCACGCTAATTCCCGGGAAAGTAATTACTCGTATATCACGGATGCGTGTTTGTTTGCTTGTTTTTTATGAAGTAATTTTAATACTAGTATGCCCTAAATCAAAACCAGACCATGTCTATGGAGAATAACTACTCGTACTTCTTGGTTCCAGCTTGTTATCTCTGTGTACTTCCATCATAAGACAACTCATATACAGGCATGAGCGCCCATAAATGGGGTAGGGGAGGGGGGGAATCAGACCCCTGGCTGAATGACGGTGTCATGTAGTCGTATTAATTTAAAAAACTTTTTCCACAGAATAAGTTTTCAGAGAAAAGTAAAGAGTTCCATTAAGACAAAAATGGGCAGAAATAAAGTCAAATAATCTTCCAAGCGGTAAAACTACCACAAATCAGTATCAACAACTAAATGAAACTCAAAACGAACATAAATTATAATATATAGCCTCGTCAAACTAAAAACGAGGAAAAATTAATATCGCTAGGGCTGACAAACCCCATGCCTTCTCAAGGCCAGAACATAACTAAGGCTTTACTAAAAAAATAAAAAAAATAAAATAAAAAAAATGACGGTGGATTGTCAGTTTAATATACATATACTGATATTTATTCCTTAAAATAAAAAAGAGTTTAAAAAAGTGAGCAAAAAAAGTTGTTTACTTATTTAAGTAAAAAAAAGTGAAAACATTTAAACGCATTTTGTTTTCAGTAAAGTACAAATTTATGTTCTGGTCTTGAGAAGGCATGGGGGTTATCAGCCCTACTGATATTAATTTTTGCTCGTTTCGAGTTTGACTAGGCTATCTATTCTAATTTCTGTTCATTTTGAGTTTCATTTATCTATTGATAGTGATTCATGGTAGTTTTACGCTTGGATGATTGCTTGACTTCATTTCTGCCCTTTTTTTGCTTAATGGAGCTCTTTACTTTTCTTTGAAAAACTTGTTTTGTGGAAAAAGTTTTTTAGATGAATTTCTGTTCGTTTTTATTGACAAAGTCATTTTCATGAAAAAAATAATATTTTATATATCTTTTGTTTTTTTTATATAAGAATCCGTAGTTTGGCATAATTGTGGGTGTTTTACATGCCCAATATCCATAAAGACATAGTTGCTGGACTGTTCTACTATGCTCAACAAAATAGTTGTTTCAAAATTTTGCCTAGATGTATTTGGGAAATATATCAGCATGAGAGACGGTCTGATTGCCCTCCAATCTCTTTTTACTCTTAGAAAGGACCCTAGAGCTTTTAATTTAGAATCGAATTAACTTCTTTAAATGTTTCAATGATATTTCTAGCTATTATAGAATAGTGCTGCCTATGATATCGCTTATATGCCTTTTTGAAAACCTGCATGTATACAATTTTTTGTTTAATTAGAACGCCCCCTAAACACTTCCTAGAAGTTTCACCTTAGTACTCTCAGCGTCAATAGCTACAGTAACTGTAGTTGTAGCACTAAAAGTATACACATAGTCCCTTCTGGTAAGTTCAAAATCCCCCACAATGTACAATGATGAGATAGCCATCTAACTTAATAGTATGAGTTGTTCTTGAGATATTGCTTTGACAACTTTTTGAAAGTCCACATTTTCATAGTTTGTTTTGATTTAGTTTATCGTCCATCTAAATATTTCTTGTATTTGATTACTGAAGATGTTGTTATGTTCTCTTTGGACTATTGGCTACAAAATGGTTATCTCACTATTTCGACCGAATGTGTTTGACGAAAAGAGGATATCAGGGAGGGAGGGGCCTATTTTCTCTCCATCCTGCTTGACTCTTAAAATGGAACTAGAACTAAGCATTTCCAATCAAATGAGCCTCCTCTAAAGTTCACAAGACCACCTCTTCATAAAAACCTTACATCCCCCCGGGGATATAACTCAAAACCCTTACCCCCGTACTCTGGGAGGTTTTGTCAACCCCAAAGGCCGGTTATGAGATCTCTGGACTATTTCTTAACAAATGGCTATCTTAAAATTTACTTCAGATGCATTTGGGGAAAACATGACGTGGGGTAGGGGTATAGGGTAAGGGTTGACTCTTAATAAATTTGATTCTTAAAAATGGCTCTTCAAATTCTGATTTCCAATCCAATGAGCCCCCTCCGAAGTTAATACGACCATCGTTTACATTAAAACCTTAAATGCTCTCGCGGCATATCTTACATCCCTTGCCCTGAGGACTGCGAGGGGGTTTCATCCCCAAAGACATAATTTCTGAACTTTTAAGCTATGTCCAACAAAGTTGCTATCTCGAAATTTTGACTGGAGGTGTTTGGGTAAATGATGGGCATGGGGGGGATGGTTGCCCTCTAATCACTTTTGACTATTAAAGAGGGCACTGGCCCTTTCAATTACAAACCGACTGAGCCTTTTTCGAAGTTCCTACGACAACAAATGACCATCTTAAAATTTCTATCAGATGCGTTTCGGAAAAATACAACGTGTGTTTGTGTGTCGGGAGGGGTATTTGCCTTCTGATTCCTATAAAAACCATATATGCCCCCAGAGCGTAGCTTACAACCCTTGCTTTGAGGGCTTTTTCGAGGGCAAACTCAGTTGCTTTGATAGCATCCATTTAAAAATGGATGCTATCAGATCTTCTACCTAATTTTAATAGTCAAAAACCAAAACTGGTAGTCAGGAAATTAGTAATTAATTTCCGCGTGAGAAGTTAATTTCCACCGTTTCTATAAAAAACCTTATATTCCCCAGAGCATAACTTACAACCCGTGCTTTGAGGGTTGTGGGGGGGGTGTCATTCTCAAAGTCATAATTTCCGGACCTTTAAAACTACACTGAAAAAAATGGCTGTCTCAAAATTTTGATTAGATGTGTTTGGGGAAGTGATTGACGTGGGGGAAGGGGAGCTGGTTGCCCTCCATAAGCTCTTTTTGAAGTTCCTATGATATATCTTTTGTATAAGAAGTGCCCTGGTCTAATAAACAAAACAATATATTATGCCCACATCGCTATTTACTTAGGCAGCACTATCGCGCTGAATATGATATTTTGTCTTGATATTTCAATTGTACAGCACTGGAAGTGCCGATTAGACTAGGTAATCCACCCCTCAAAATTCAGCCTATGGGCGCCCATGTATACAGGGTTGCCAACTTTTCGGTCAATGAATATGTCCCTTTAGCATCTGAAAATATGTCCTTTTCAGCCAAATAATGTCCATATTTTGTCTATAATAGGCCCGTAATATGTCCATCTTGAAATCTCAGAAACCATTTTTTGTACGACTTGTAAACCTCTTTCGAAGTGACCAGTTAATATCGAATATAATGAAAACGAAAGAGATTCATTTAGTACATCCATACAGAATGAACTAGTGTGAAAGCACAAAAGTCATAGGAGCTTGTAAACAGTAAACAACTTCTTGGGAGAGCTTAAGGCTCATCTTCCTACGAGAGTTCCTCTTGACAGGTATGGTTCGGCATGAGGGTCAGTTTTTTCACTTCTTTTGGTGCCCTTTTGTCAATGAGAGTAATTCTTGCGCCTGTTATAAGGTACAATCCAGGACTCAAGCGACGTTGCAGAGCGCTAGGTAAGCTGAGTTGCCCATCAATCAGGGGAGTGACATCCCCAAAGGCATAATTGCTGGACTTTTTAACAATGTTGAATAAAATAGATGTCTTCAAATTTTGAATGGATGCTGCTTTCCGGAAAGGATTGGTGCGGGAGGGGGTGTTGCCCTCAAATAACTTTTGACTCTTAAAAAGGGCACTAAGCTTCAATCAAATGAGCCCCATCTGAAGTTTATACGACTAACCATTCCATGAAACATTATATGCCATAACTTACAACCCTTGTCCCAGGACTCTTAGGGGTTGTGTCAACGCTGAGGACATTGTTATATCTTCTTTGAACCATTTTTAACAAAATGACTACCTCAAAACGTCTTTTGGATGCACCTAGGGATAAGAAGACATGGGTAGAGGGGACTGGCTGGTTTGCCCCTGACCACTTCTGACTCTTAAAAATAGCACCAAAACTTCTGATTTTCAATCGAGTGAGCAACCTCCAAATTTTATAAAACCAACTCTTCCATAGAAATCTTATATGTTAATAATGGGGAACTAGTATAACTCGCAGCCCTTGCCCTGAAGGCTTTGGGGGGGGGGGGTGTCATTCACAAAAACATAATTACTGGACTTTTCAAATGTGCTAAACATAATGGCAATCTCAAAATTTCGATTGGACATTTTTGGGGAAATGATGGGCGTGGGGGGGGGGGGTAGGCTGTTCCCCCTCCAATCACTTATGATCCTTAGAAAGGGCATTAGATCTTTCAATTTCCAATTTAGTTGTTTTCGAAGTTTCAACGACAAACCTTTCTACACGATGTGCCTTGCTCAGAAGTAAGAAAAAATAAATTGTAACCTTGTCGCTCTTTCATTCATTAAATAAAAACACGTTTTTTTCTACTTAAAGTAAGGATTAACATTAAAACTTAAAACAAGCAGAAACCATTCCGTGTATCAAAGGAGTTCCCCTTTCCTCAATACCCCTCTCTTCACGCTAAAATATTTTTAAGAGCTTTTAAAAAAGTTTTTGAATCAATTACATGGCCCTTGTGTTTCAAGAATAGTTCTTAAAAGATATTAGACCAAAGGTCAAACATTAGTGTAGAGAGGGGAGTATTGAGGAGGGAGTAGCCCCCGTCGTATACGGAATAATTTCTGTTCGTTTTAAGTTTTAATTTCGCTCCTTACTTTCGGTAGAAAAAACTTGTTTCTTTTTTTATTTCTGATTGTTTTTTAGATAATCTCACGAAATCCACCCCCTCTGTGGAAAATCCCCCGACGAAACATTCCTCTATATAAAGTTCCTCTCATGTAAAATTCTTCCGCCGGGAAATTACCCCCGGACACTTCCTTCCCTGCTGCGAATTCTTCCCAGAAAATGTTTTGCTTACGATTCTACCTGAAAAATACTCATTAGCACACTTTTATTTGAAGAAAGTCTTGTTTTCATTTAGTTTCTGATCCTTTTTAAGGTCTTTGGGGAATATCTGTGTGTGGAAAATCCCCCCATAAAGCCAGAGAATTCCAACTCCACTGAAAACTTCCCTCTGACAATTCCGTCAAAGTGTCTCCACATGTACAACGGGATCAACAACGAGACAGTAAGACAAATAACACAAATTTTGTATACGAGTTCTGGCAAATTCTCCCCATGTAAAATTTTCTCTGAAAAGTTCACCCATATTCCATCCCAAAGGGAAATTCTCCCCTTAGAAAATCCATCCCCAGACGATCTCCTTACCTCTTTGGAAAATGTCGGTATACTTCCCTATAACAAATACTATCATGGGCAAATTTGACAACTTGCGGTCCTTCATCTGGTGGTTCTGAGGGGTCATGTTATCTCCAAAAACATATTTATTGTACTTTTCAACTATACTGAACAAAATGGCTAACTCAAAATTTTGATCAGACGGCTTTCAGGAAAGAAGGGTGTGGGACGGGGGCTAGTTGTCTTCCAATCTTTTGGTCACTTAAAAGGGACACTAGATTTGTTAATTTTCATTTGAACAAGCCCTCTGGCGATATTCTAGTACCATTGCTTCGGCACAAGCACGCCTGAAAAAATCAAACCCAACAAATAAACAGTTATCCCTGATGTTTCTTCTGGCAAACACTACAAATTTCATATTTTTACAGATAGGAGCTTCGAACCCCCACAGGGGGATTCTCTGATATGCTGAATTTGATGTCAAGATTTTCATTAAGATTCTTGGATTTTTAGGGGGTGTTTTTCACCTTTTTCGAAAATTTGGCAAATTTTCTAAGGCCCATAGCCTTGGATGGGTAACACTAAACTTAATGAATATTATATATTTGGAATCAGCACAATAAGCCAAGTCTTTTGATACATCTATTGATGCCAAAATTGATTCCAGATCATCAAGAATCCAATTATTTTCTTTTGTTAACTTTTCATTTTCAGTTCGTAATACTTTTTAAAAATATAGATGTTTTTGCCTGACTATTGGAAGCCGGGAAACGATTGTTATCGATAAAGCTGACTGCATGCCTGTTACTTTGACTGTAGCGTAAAAGCAAGGAGACATAAAATCGTTTATAGATGAAAGAATACAAAGTTGTAAAGAATTTCAAGAGTATTTGCATATAGTTCTCTGCGGTAAAAAGCAAGCAACTCTAAAAAATATAGTGTAAAACGTAAAAAATTCGTACAAAATAAGTAGTTAAGTAAATTTGAAAAATTATATTTTTTTTTTCAAAACATATATCCAGCAGAGAAATATTCTATTTTGTGTCATAAAATTTGCAAAATATGTCCCTTTTATGTCCCAAATTTCTAAAATATTTCCCTTTTTTGCCCAATTATGTCATTATGTCCCGGCACATAGGAATATGTCCTTTGGACATAAAATAAGTCCAGTTGGCAACCCTGCTCATATACAGTTGCCACTGATTTCATATTTTCAAATATGAAATCTTACACTGCAATCAAAACTCAATCCCAACAGAGGTAAACGGAGTTGAAATAAATTAAAATTTAAAAATGGATGCTATCAGATCTTCTACCTAATTTTAATAGTCAAAAACCAAAACTGGTAGTCAGGAAATTAGTAGTTAATTTCCGCGTGATAAATTTCTCATGGGAGGATGGTAAATTCCGAAAGAGGGTATTTTCTCCGGTGAGTGTTTTACAGGATGAAGGGGAGATAATGCATCCAGTATCTCTTTTTAGGTTAGTTACTGAGAACAGAAAGAACAATAGCCTTTGTAGAGATTAATGTCATATATTTATTGTCTACTTAATCCGTTTTGAAAAGATTTTGTCAAGATTCTTATGTACTCCAAAACTTCAAATTAAATTTTTAGTCGAATATAGCTCAAAGTATGCTTCGATTATTCATTAGTTCTGCTTTATCGTAAGTAACCTCTGAAGAACAGAGACATCAAGCTGATCAGATACGCATGTCAGAATTTTGAAATCCTTTGACTTTGAGAGCTTTTGCCGATACAACCAAGTTCGAGAATTGAGATTTTTTTTATTCCGATTCCGTGACCTCTTAAAGCAATAAGAGGAAAGTAAAGGTAACAAGAGAAGGTGTTGAAGTGTGACTAAAGGACAAGTAAAATGGAGGCTACGGAGACGATTGTTGAAAACTGGAAGATACAGCCAGACGACATTATAGATATACAAGATGGTGTAAATGCATGTTAAGAAATTGAGAGAAAGTAGTTTATCCAGACCAGTCCGATTTCAAATTTAAACAAGATTAAAAAAAATCGAATGGATAGTTGATATAGCCTACTTTTCCTTTGATCTTATCTTACTTCGTTGATTCGTAAAAATAACAACATTGATTGGGTGTCCACTTGATTTACAAAAGTAACAGCGTATTTTCAGATCACCTTTAAGGAACCTGCCACTGTTTTTTTTTTTTTAAATAAATTCTCCTTGGGATACGTATGCTATTTGAAAACTTAATAAAAACTGGCATCATCCGTGCTTGATGAACAGCCAAAAAAAAAACAAAAAAAACAAAGGCTGCTGCAACACTTCGTTTTTTAGGCAGCGTTTTTCTAGTTCCTATTACCTTAGGTTTTTACATCATTGTGTGAATTGAACGTATATATTACACGAATTAGACGCATATCTTACACGACGTGAAGAGCAACCAGTAGAAGCAGCATTAAGATTCACATATCAGTATAATTGTGTTGTCTCTAATAATCAAAAGTAAATTATATTGCTTTGCTCTTTGTCCTCCGTGCTATTAAGATAACCATCCTTGAGATCATTTCACCACTTTTTCACTTCAGGATTGTTGATACTGATTTGGTATAAAGAAAAATTTCGTGATTAACCCTACGAAAAACAGTCAGAATAAAATTAAAGCTGACAGAAACAGAAACTTCAGGATTTATGAAAATTAATGAAATATTATTTCAAAATTTTTACATAAGAAATGAACAAAACATGCTAGGATTTCCAGAGCATGTATCTCCTCGTTTAAACTTCAAAACTGTTGGTTACATAGGTTTGATAAATCCACTCAATATTCTCGCCAATTGATGTTTCGAGGTCATTTGACACAGGATTACATCTTGAAATTGATACTTGGCCTATAATCATTTACTTAGGAGGACATCTGTAAAAATCAAACCGCCCTCTCAGCAAATGGTTTTTTTTTATCTAGGTCATGCCATCACCCAAGCCAACTTCCATACACAGGAGCTAAAGGATCAAAACCAACCATAATCCTAAAAAGTAATAATACTTGACTTTAGAGAAGACGCCAAATGAATATTAACACAACTTTTGATTGATGTGTTTTGACTGATTGTAAGTGACGTAGTCACTGGCAGGGAGATTTGTTAGCTGCTAGGCTAAGTACTGGGCCCAGTTGACGGACCCATCAAAGAAATCACTTGCGCCAGGAATTCAAATTTTTGAAGCTGCAAACATTGGAACCAGCCCTAGTGAAGACGGAGCTTGCCCCGAAAAAATATACGAAATAGTTACCCATGGAAATCAAAGAGAAGATTGCATAAAAAAGCAACGAAGATTCACAAAAAAGATACAGAAATTAAAGCGTTCGTTGAAACAACACTACTTAGAACAGCGATGAATCTGCACAAGCTGGCCAGAGTGGAAGTAGGGAGGCTCCAATAGATACAGAACGAACACAACTGCTGCCATCTATAATATGTTTTTATGGTTTTTCTCACTGAGGATGTTTTTTCGTGGTTTTTCTCACTAAGGATGTTTTTTCATGGTTTATCTCACTGTTGATGGATGTAGACAAAAGGCCAATAACATTTGCTGGATGTCAAAATAAGTTCACATCAACAATTGCTGGATTATTGATCGAGTCTAACGCTACAGGGTCAATGACACCTCTTTCTAGGTCAATTTGTTTTGTTGTTCCTAAGCGTATTGACTCCGCTCTAACTGGACAAGACCACGTGTCTCTTTCTAAGCCAATCAGGGAGTCGGAAATATTAACGGAATAGGATTGCAGAGAATATAAGGAAAGGATTTTTGCTACAGTTTTTATTAGTTTGTGAATAGAATTCAGGGAGTGAGAACAATTTGACTTTACTCATTAGGATATATTTGTAATAATGAGTGGAATAGTCTCACTATTAGAAGTTGATAGTGGAGTTGGTAGCAATGATACAAGAGCACCAAACATTGCAGAGAAAATTGCAAGAAGATCACGGCTTTGTCTGGAATGGGATGAAGTATGTGCAAGATATGTGATATCCTTGAGCAAATTTAAAATGGAGGATCAATTATGCTTCGCTGCAAAAGTTGATATAGCGTATGCAAATAGACATCAAAGTGCTTTAAGTGCATTAGTGAAGCATATCGAAGACAATAAGCTATATAGCTAATTGTACATGTGTAGTATTATTGTTGTAATTATACAATAAAAATTTTTTTCGTGGTTTTCCTCACTGTTTGATGGATGTCACTGAGGATGTTTTTTCATGGTTTTTCTCCTTAGATGGATGTTTCTTCAACAACAATTGCTGGATGTTTCTTGGATGTCAACATCCGGTCGGAATACTATGATAACAAGGTGACATCATCAGATAAGGAAGTTTCAATATTGGAATATTCTTGTTAGAGAGTTGAAAATACAGACAGGAAAAGATAACTGATTGACACAATTTTTCCATGAGACAAGATAAATTTGAAGGTAGAAACCAAAATGGTAAACCATCTGAGTGAATGCTAACTCGTATTAAATACATATTATTTTTTGTTAGGGTGGTTCTCGACTGTGTTTGGTATAATACACAACTACCATTTGAAGGGTTGTAAGGTCCCCTACCCCAACCCCAAAGGCCCTCCAGGCCCCCAAAGGACCCCCCGGGCCCCTCCCCAAATCTCCCCTCTCCTCCCCTCCCCCTCCCTCCTCCCCTCCCCATCCCCTTCTACCCTACCCCTACCTCCCCTCCTTCCCCCTCCCTCCCCCATTTTTAAAGTACTTTTTTGAATTTTTTTAACATAGTATTTTTCAACTTTTTTACACGTCTTCGAATGAGATGAAACATACTTAAAACGTTAAAACTATATATTTAATATTTTCCAAACTCAAAATGAGAATGGTATAGATATGTTAGTCATGACCTTTACTATTAGAAAAATATTGTTTGTAGTAGCACTTTTTTATTGGACTAAATTTTTTTTTGGACTTCGAAATTATTCAACTTTTCTTTTTTTACGTATCTTAAAATGACATGAAATATGCTTATGACCCTGACAAGTGTACTCTATACTTGCTCTGAGACAAGACGCGGCTTTCTCACTGGTACTCTATGGCTGGTTATCGACACTACCTAGTTTATTGCACGTATTAAATCAGTATTTTTACGCAGTGCATGGATAAACACAACTCATATCCCTAAAAAGTGAAGATAAAGCATTTTAAGAATGTGTGTTCACATGATAGTGTTATTGCAGCATTGAATGCTGACAGGGAGAAGTATTTAAACTATGAAATAAAGTACAATTGGTAGCACTATCGGAAACGTATGCGTGAATTGTCATGACAGTAAGGAATTAAATTTCTTTGGAGTACCAAAACAATTCAATTATACAAATAGTGGATATGTGAAAGTATCTTTTCCAGAGAAGTTAGTACTCAAAGAGAACTGCCAACATAAAAATAATAGTCGATGAAAAGGGGCATCTGCTTGCTAGTGCTTGTGGTAACATGCTATATTGATAGAAGCTATCGTCAGCTTTCGGGTATTATCGTTCAAATGAAAGCAAAGAGGAAAAGAAAAGCCTACTCTTCTACTAATATCATAAACCTTATCTTTTCTACATGCTGAAACTGTTACCTATGTAAAAATAATGTGATAAAAGACAGTGAAATTGGCCATAAAGGACATTGGTAGTCTGAATCTATTTGTTTGTATGTCTGGGCTGGTGTTTGTCTTTGTTGGTTTGTATGTCTAAAGTGATGTCTTTCTATGTTTGTATGTCTGAATCTATTTTTTTGTATGTCTGGGTGGGTATTTGTAAGTCCAAGTGTTTGTCTCTGTTGGTCTATATGTCTAAAGTGTCTGTCTTTCTCTGTTTGTATGTCTGAATCTATTTGTTTGTATGTCTGGGCTGGTGTTTGTCTTTGTTGGTTTGTATGTGTAAAGTGCATGTAGTTCTCTGTTTGTATGTCTGGGTTTGTTTTTGCAAGTCCAAGTGTTTGTCTTTGTTGTTTTGTATGTCTAAAGTGCCTGTCTTTCTCTGTTTGTATGTCTGAATCTATTTGCTTGTATGTCTGGGTTGGTGTTTGCAAGTCCAAGTGTTTGTCTTTGTTGGTTTGTAGGTCTAAAGTGCCTGTCTTTCTCTGTTTGTATGTCTGAATCTATTTGTTTGTATTTCCGGGTTGGTGTTTGCAAGTCCAAGTGTTTTTCTTTGTTGGTTTGTGTGTCTAAAGTGCCTGTCTTTCTTTGTTTTATGTCTGAATCTATTTGCTTTTATGTCTGGGTTGGTGTTTACAAGTCCAAGTGTTTGTCTTTGTTGGTTTGTATGTCTAAAGTGACTGTCTTTCTTTGTTTGTATGTCTGAATCTATTTGTTTGTATGCCTGGGCTGGTGTTTGCTTATTCCAATGTATGTCTTTCTCGGTTTGTGTCTGAATCTACGTATTTGTATGTGTTTCTCACTCTATATGTTTTTATGTCTGGGTTGGTGTTTGCAATTGCAGTGTTTGTTGGTTTGTATGTCAAAAGTGCCTGTCTTTCTCTGTTTGTATGTCTAAATCTATTTGTTTATACGTCTGGGTTGGTGTTTGCAAGTCCATTGTTGGTTTGTATGTCTAAAGTGCCTGTCTTTCTCTGTTTGTATGTCTGAATCTATTTGTTCGTATGTCTGGGCAGGTGTTTGCTTATTCCAGTACATGCCTTTATCGGGTTGTGTTTGAATCTACGTATTTGTATGTGTTTCTCACTCTATTTGTTTGTATGTCTGGGTTGGTGTTTGCAAGTCCGAGTTTTTGTTGATTTGTATGTCTAAAGTGCCTGTCTTTCTCTGTTTGTATGTCTGAATCTACTTGTTTGTATGTCTGGGTTAGTGTTTGCAAGTCCAAGTGTTTGTTGGTTTGTATGTCTAAAGTGCCTGTCTTTCTCTGTTCGTATGTATGAATCTATTTGTTTGTATGTCTGGGTTGGTGTTTGCAATTCTATGTGTTGGTTTTTATGTCTAAAGTGCCTGTCTTTCTGTGTTTGTATGTCTGACTCTTTTTGTTTGTATGTCTGGGTTGGTGTTTGAAAGTCAAAGTGTTTGTCTTTGCTGGTTTGCATGTTTAAAGTGCTTGTCATTCTCTGTTTGTATGCCTGAATCTAGTGTTTGTCTTTGTCATTTGTTTGTGTCTTTGCCAAGTGTTAAATCAAGTGTTTATCTTTTTTACTTTGTATGTGTAAAGTACTTGTCTTTCTCTGTTTGTATGTCTGAATCTATTTGTTTGAATGTCTGGGCAGGTGTTTGTAAGTCCAAGTGTTTGTCTCTGTTGGTCTATATGTCTAAATTGTCTGTCTTTCTCTGTTTGTACGTCTGAATCTCTTTGTTTGTATGTCTGGGCTGGTGTTTGTCTTTGTTGGTTTGTATGTGTAAAGTGCATGTCTTTCTCTGTTTGTATGTCTGGGTTGGTTTTTGCAAGTCCAAGTGTTTGTCTTTGTTGTTTTGTATGTCTAAAGTGACTGTCTTTCTCTGTTTGTATGTCTGAATCTATTTGCTTGTATGTCTGGGCTGGTGTTTGCAAGTCCAAGTGTTTTTCTTTGTCGGTTTGTATGTCTAAAGTGCATGTCTTTCTCTGTTTGTATGTCTGAATCTATTTGTTTGTATTTCTGGGTTGGTTTTTGCAAGTCCAAGTGTTTGTCTTTGTTGGTTTGTATGTCTAAAGTGCATGTCTTTCTCTGTTTGTATATCTGAATCTATTTGCTTGTATGTCTGGGTTGGTGTTTCTAAGTCCAAGTGTTTGTCTTTATTGGTTTGTAGGTCTAAAGTGCATGTCTTTCTCTGTTTGTATGTCTGAATCTATTTATTTGTAATTCTGGGTTGGTGTTTGCAGGTCCAAATGTTTCTCTATATTGGTTCGTGAGTCTAAAGTGTCTTTCTTTCTCTTTTTATGTGTCTAAATCTACTTGTTTGTATGTCTGGGCTGTTGGTTGATATTCCAAGTGTTTTTCTTTGTTGGTTAGTATATCTAAAATTCTTGTCTTTCTCTGTTTTTATGTATGAATCTATTTGTTTGTATGTCTGGATTGGTTTTTGCAAGTCCAAGTGTTTGTTTTTGTTGGCTTGTATGTCTAAAGTGCCAGTCTTTTTCTGTTTGTATGGCTGAATCTATTTGTTTGTATGCCTGGACTGGTGTTTGCTTATTCCAATGCATGTCTTTCTCGGTTTGTGTCTGAATCTACGTATTTGTTTGTGTTTCTCACTCTATATGTTTTTATGTCTGGGTTGGTGTTTGCAATTCCAAGTGTTTGTTGGTTTGTATGTCTAAAGTGCCTGTCTTTCTCTGTTTGTATGTCTAAATCTATTTGTTTATATGTCTGGGTTGGTGTTTGCAAGTCCATTGTTGGTTTGTATGTCTAAAGTGCCTGTCTTTCTCTGTTTGTATGTCTGAATCTATTTGTTTGTATGTCTGGGCAGGTGTTTGCTTATTCCAGTACATGTATTTATCGGGTTGTGTCTGAATCTACGTATCTGTATGTGTTTCTCACTCTATTTGTTTGTATGTCTGGGTTGGTGTTTGCAAGTCCAAGTGTTTGTTGGTTTGTATGTCTAAAGTGCCTGTCTTTCTCTGTTTATATGTCTGAATCTACTTGTTTGTATTTATGGGTTTGTGTTTGAAAGTCAATGTTTGGTTTGTATGTCTAAAGTGCCTGTCTTTCTCTGTTATTATGTATGAATATATTTGTTTGTATGTCTGGGTTGGTGTTTGCAAGTCTATGTGTTGGTTTTTATGTCTAAAGTGCCTGTCTTTCTGTGTTTGTATGTCTGAATCTTTTTGTTTGTATGTCTGGGTTGGTGTTTGCAATTCCAAGTGTTTGTCTTTGCTGGTTTGTATGTTTAAAGTGCTTGTCTTTCTCTGTTTGTATGTCTGAATCTAGGGTTTGTCTTTGTCATTTGTTTGTGTCTTTGCCAAGTGTTGAATCAAGTGTTTTTCTTTGTTGCTTTGTATGTCTAAAGTACCTGTCTTTCTCTGTTTGTATGTCTTAATCTATTTGTTTGTATGTCTGGGTTGGTGTTTGCAATTCCAAGTGTTTGTCTTTGTTGGTTTGTATGTCTAAATTGCCTGTCTTTCTCTGTTTGTATGTCTGAATCTATTTGTTTGTATGTCTGGGCAGGTTTTTGTCTTTGTTGGTTTGTATGTCTAAAGTATCTGTCTTTCTCTGTTTGTATGTCTGAATCTATTTGTTTGAATGCCTTGGAAGGTGTTTGTAAGTCCAAGTGTTTGTCTTTGTTGGTCTATGTGTCTAAAGTATCTGTCTTTCTCTGTTTGTATGTCTGAATCTATTTGTTTGTATATCTGGGCTGGTGTTTGCCTTTGTTGGTTTGTATGTGTAAAATGCTTGTCTTTCTCTTTTTGTATGTCTGGGTTGGTTTTTGCAAGTCCTAGTGTTTGTCTTTGTTGGTTTGTATGTCTAAAGTGCATTTCTTTCTCTGTTTGTATGTATGAACCTATTTAATTGTATTTCTGGGTTGGTTTTTGCAAGTCCAAGTGCTTGTCTTTGTTGGTTTGTATGTCTAAAGTGCCTGTCTGTCTGTGTTTGTATGTCTGAATCTATTTGCTTGTATGTCTGGGTTGGTGTTTCATCTTTATCGGTTTATCGATTCATCTTTACATTCCTTAGTGATATTTTCTACCAATGTCCTTTTTATTTCTCTGGCAATTTCACTGTCTATTATCACATTATTTTTACATAGGTAACAGTTCCGGCATGTAGACAAGATAAGGTTTATGATATTAGTAGAAGAGTAGGCTTTTCTTTTCCTCTTTGCTTTCATTTGAACGCTAATACCCGAAAGCTGACGATAGCTTCCATCAATAGGTAGCATGTTACCACAAGCACAAGCAAGAAGATACCCTTCCTCATCGACTATTATTTTTATGTTGGCATCCTCTTAGGGTACTAACTTCTCTGGAAACGATACTTTCGCATATCCACAAAAAATACTGATTTAATACATGGAATAAACTAGGTAGTGCCGATAACCATCCATAGAGTGCCAGTGGGAATGCCACGTCGTGTCTCAGAGAAAGCATAGAGTACAATTGTTAGAGTCATAAGAATATTTCATGTCATTTTAAGAAACGTAAAAAAAAAGAAAAGTTGAATAATTTCGAAGTCCAAAAAAATTTAATCCAATAAAAAAAGTGCTACTACAAACAATATTTTTCTAATAGTAAAGGTCATGACTAACATATCTATACCATTCTCAGTTTGAGTTTGGAAAATGTTAAATGTATAGTTTTAATGTTTTAAGTATGTTTCATCTCATTCGAAGACATGTAACAAAAAAGTTGAAAAATAGTATGTTACAAAAAATTCAAAAAAGTATTAAAAAAATGGCAGGAGGGAGGAGGGGATGGGGGGAGGAAGGGGAGGGGATGAGTAGGAGGGAGGAGGGGGAGGGTAGGGGGCTCTTCGGGGTTCGGAGCACTTTCGGGGCCCGGGGGCCTTTGGGGTTGGGGTAGGGGACCTTATAACACTATTCAAATGGTAGTTGTGTATTATACCAAACACAGTCGAGAACCACCCTAATAAAAAAAATATGTATCTCTTAATACGAGTTAGCATTCCCTCAGATGGTTTACTATTTTTGTTTCTACTTTCAAATTCATCTTGTCTCATGGAAAAATTGTGTCAATCAGTTATCTTTTCCTGTCTGTATTTTCAACTCTCTAATAAGAATATTACAATACTGAAATTTCCTTATCTGATGATGTCACCTTGTTATCAGAGTATTCCAACCAGATGTTGACATCCAAGAAACATCCAGCAATTGTTGTTGAAGAAACATCCATCAAAGTGATAAAAACCATGAAAAAAACATGCTCAGTGACATCCATCAAACAGTGAGAAAAACCATGAAAAAACATTTTTATTGTATAATTACAACAATAATACTACACATGTACAATTAGCGATATAGCTTATTCTCTTCGATATGCTTCACTAATGCACTTAAAGCACTTTGAAGTCTATTCACATACGCTATATAAACTTTTGCAGCGAAGCATAATTGATCCTCCATTTTAAATTTGCTAAGGAATATCAAACATCTTGCATATACTTCATCCCATTCCAGACGAAGCCGTGACCCTCTCGTGATTTTCACCGCAATGTTTGTTGCTCTTGTATCATTGCTACCAACTCGACTATCAACTTCTAATAGTGTAAACATTCCACTCGTTATTACAAACATATCTTAATGAGTAAAGTCAAACTGTTCTCACTCCATGAACTCTATTCTTACACTAATAAAAACTATAACAGAAATCCTTCCCTTATATTCTCTGCAATCCTGTCCCGTTAATATTTCCGACTCCCTGATTGGCTTAGAAAGAGACGCGTGATCTTGTCCCGTTAGAGCGGAATTTACGGGTAATTTAATACTGGCGGGTACAATACGTCCCTTGCGGGAGGTTCCTTCCCCTCTTCTGCTTGTTCCCAGTACGCTTCTTAACGATAAGAAATCAAAACTGGCGCTATAAAAATTGATACTGTAAATGGCGTGCCAATCTACCAGAGAAAAAAGATGGCGCGGGTAAAAATACCCAGGAAAAGGGGTTATTCTAACAATTAGAGAAGGTCATACAAACACTACTTGGCAAAAAATCTATCTTTAGAGTGTAAATAACAACAGGAAAAAAAACAACATTAAAACAATTCAGGAACTTTTTCAAGTGACCAGCAAAGATGCAAACTCAGTCACAATAGCTTTGAACATACTATAGATGGCATTCTATTTTTTTGGCGAATAAATATAGACTTTTATTTTCTATTTTTTTGAGAGTTTATCACGAACGGTGAACCAAATCTTTTTCAGGTTTGCTTTGCAATTGAGAATTTTTGTATGATAATAATTTTTCGTCGCTTCACGGATGAGTTTAGTATATAAGTTTTTATATTTTTTTTATAGTTTGATAGGTCAGGTTGGTAGGTATATTGACTTTCATAATTCTATGCTATCTTTGGAGGATAAAAGTAGGACCGTAGCTTTTTGCCAGATTTCCTCTCCTAGGAGCGTAGTAATGGCCTTTTTAAGTATATTTTTCAGTTCAACTGGTTCACTGCCAACCTCGATAAGATCGAAAACTGCGAGGTATATGGCTAACCTTTGCCATTCTTGATTATAACGATGAATAACTTGTGGATGCGATAAAACTGGAAGTTGGGAAGAGGACGGCTGCGATTTGGCGTTAAGTAGAGGAAATTGAGTGGAACATTGGGTAAATGAGAAGCCGTTATCTATTGGGGGTGGGACCTGTTTCCTCCAGTCCTTTGAAACTTCGGTTTGGCTATTTAAGGGTCGACTTTTAGCTGGGTGTCTAGGGATTGTAGCGGCTACGACGGAGTAGGGCATATTAAATCTCACAGAGATTCGGGGGATCTCGGCTCTCTTGTGATAGGCCGGACAATGTTGCTTCTCAAGTGCCGTTAGCCCCTTATTATTACAATTTTGACAGTAGGCGTCTTTCACGGTGCAGTTTTCTGTAAGGTGGCTTGGTTTACCACATTTTAGACATGATTGGAATGACTGTTTACAATTATTTTTGCTATGACCATGAGCTAGGCAAATTGTGTATTGTAGAGGCTTTGGTTTATAGGACTTATGGGGAAGGGCCATACCATACAAAAAAAAACTTCTCTTTGCAACTCTTTTTTACATGCAATGAGCACTGAGCGACTGGGTATAAGATTACCATCATTTTTTAAGCTGAGTCTCGCGGCTATTGCTGGTTGGACGGGATGACCTGAAGAATCAATTAGTTCAGCTGTAAATTCCTCTATTGGTATACCGGTATCAACTCCGTAAACCACGTATTTATACGACTTTTCAACTTGTTTTGAAGTGGAAAAGATTTGGGAACCGTCAACAATTATTTCCTTGGTCCTTGAAAGGACTGAATCCGCGGCCTTGTGAGAGGTAAAATAAAAATCTATCAGACCATCTTTCAGAAAGACTACCTCAAAAGTTGAATTAGCTAGTAGAAATATAGGCTTTCTAATATCCATTAACCGATCCTTAGTAAAGGATTGACCATTGGTTTTCATAATGGTCACAATGTAATAGAATGGCTGATCTAAGGAGCTAGGTAGTGGTTCAATTGATGGGGAATCATCAGGGAGTGATCTAAACTCTGGTTGGGGTTCTTCAGGGGGTGATCTAATTGTATAATTTTTGCATTTTTTTCCAGGGGTTTCACCAGTACTTTTAGCTTGAAGGATATTTAAGGCTTGTATCCCCTTAAGATGTGGGGTTGATTTAGACATAGGAGTCGGGGGGAGGAGTTCTAGTTAAGTCTATTTTTGAGGGCAGGAAAAGGGAGACATCTATGTCTTTTTCAGGAGGTTCCTTTGTGTCAGACATGAGCTATTTGGAACTAAAAATCTCATCCCTGATTTCTTTCACTGTTCAGGACTATAATACAAATCCTATAATCCAATTAACAAGAACCAAGGTCACTAGTATCACTTAGGAATATGCCAGGAATATGCACGGTCCGTCCAGGAATATGCACGGTCCTATAGATGTTCAAGTTACACACGGGGAATTTCGACTGGCAAATACCAAGCGTGAAAAAAACAAATTAGATGTTAACACAGCGGAAGCAAGTTCATAACTCCTAATATAGGATTCTGACTAGTATTGATCCTTTTGTCCCAGTTATGAAAAATATTCGGCCCAAGTTCCAAGGTCCAACACTAGACCGAAAGTGTTAATTTTAAGGTACTATGGTGGTTTTGACCCTTGGATAGGTCTTTAGGAATTTATTGCTCCGAAGTATTATTTTTACTATCATTTATTTTCTGAAGTGATAGCTTTACCTGTAATATTTTCGCAATTATATTATGTTTGTTTATTTTAGCCTGTTTACCTCAATTTTGTTCAAAGCATTGGGAAGCGATCTCAGTCAACAGAAGAAGAAGACGAAGCTACATCCCTCGTAGATTGTATACCTCAAAGAACAGTTGTCGTCAATCATAACTGCCTTTGTATAAATTGAATCTCATAAATCTGCCTCTTTTTCATGTTGTGCCGGAGTTTAAATAAAAATTGTTTATAAAATAATTTGGTTAGACTAGGCTCTGATAAAAGATGAATTTAGCTTCAGTTGCTAGATTTTACTTCATCCCATTTCCGATTTGCTTCTTTTTCGGATCGGGGTTTAAAAAGACATTTTTCCCTGATATATATTTCTTTGGTTTTCTGAGATTTCCAGCGGTTTTCGAGTAATAACTGTTTAAATACTGAGAAAGGGTTCGAATCAAAATCTCACATTTTACTTGTTCAAAATTTTTGCTGATTCTGAGTTGAAAACCACTTGGTGTTACAGGAAACTATTTTTTTGCCACGAGGTTACTGTTATTGCCTACTTACAAAGTTCAGAAGCCTCTATCGTGATAAACTTAACTGAAATGCCTTTTCCTTTTCTTACAAAAGATTTACCCATTTAGGTTCAGTTGTAAAAACCGTTTCATGGTCCTTGTGCTAAAATTCTTTTTTGCCAACCAATAAGACATTCTAAAACGAAAAAAAAGTAATTATGAGTAAAATAGAAGAAAGATCGCCACTGCTACTGGTCATCCAAGAGCAAATTCCTGACGTAGTACTAGGATAGACAAATCTGATTTGCACTACCCATCTCAGAGCGATGACATGTGAAAACGGCATCTATCAAGGAACAAGAATATAAAAAAAATGTGGCGCTTATCCCTCGATTCACGCTGCTGTGTTTTCACGCAAAACGGCAGTTTTTACGTGTTCCGTCGAATTTCATTCGTTTTTTTTCTACAGGTTTATGCGTCATAACGGTTTAACGCCAGCGTCAAAATATTTCTACTGACTGACCCGTTAAAAACTCGTCGTGTACTTTGAGTTGAAGCCATTCTTGAACCATACAATACAGATTATTGAGAAACTAATCAGAACAGGGGTTTGAGTCTTGGTGACGCTGGTTATTTGGTTTGAACGGGGGTCAGTGGCATGGCTCTGTAAGCTCAGCCTGGGTCGACTCATTTAGAGTCAACCCAGTTCTAAATGGTTACTTGGAAAATAAGGTTAAGGTAAACAGGACGGTGTGCGATAGCACAAGATGGCTACCCCCCTCTCATTACACTTCCTGGCTGAAAGCCAGGAAACGGAAGTCAGCACCGTCGGTACGGGTTATAAAGTCCAATGCCATATTTTTATCTATTTTGATGATTCAATATTGTAACACTAATAAAATGTAACCAGCGTCCTCGGTAAGTAGGCTACCAAATCTATAAGTGTAAATTTACCTAAAACATTGCGTAAAAATTACATACATCCGCTTTAGCTTTAATTATTCCTGCGGCTATTGAGAACAACTGGGTAGTTTAAATCAATCGGATCAAAATAAGATATTCAAATCCTATCATATCAATATCACTGTCCTATTTAGTTAGTAAGCCAACACTTTTGGTTTATAAGCGAAGCTATTGAATTTAGATTGAGATTGGCTTCATAAAAATGCACAATATGTTTTTCGAAGCAGCAGTATCCAAAGAAAGTTGGAAAAACAAGTTTACACCATTTCTAGACTCAATTATTTATAGAATAAACAAAAACATTCTTCAAATGAAAGTAAAGACCAAAAGTAAAGCTTGAAACAAGGGGCCTGCCCCTCCTCAACCCATACTCTTTATGCCGAAGTTTATTTTTCTATTCTGAAAGTATTTATGAGTGCAACAAACTTGCATCCAAATGCTTTTTTAAACACCTGAACTGAAATTTGTATTGTTTAACCCTTTGCTTCCCAACGTGGGGGGCACTCCCTACTCCCCACCGTGGAGCGCGCTCCCACCCCCGGGGGTGGTGGGTCATGACAATATTTTAGTGGGTCATGGGTAATACGTGACACCGGCCGACTATACTTTGGAGCCTTTATTCTGATGGAAAAAAACATTTTTCACCCGAATGACATCACATTTAAGTGAACTTAAAGAGCAAAAAAGATACACGATAGTGCTGCAATAACGTTACACATTGTATAAAAGGTGTTGCATTCACAAAATATTTTTCATTAGAATAAAACATGCCCAGAGAACGACACAAAAAAGATATCAAGTTAATGGCCTTTTAAGCTTCCTTCAGGTTAATACACGTTTTCTTCTTTATCGTATAAAAAGCACCTGGAATCCTAAACAGACTTCTTTCGGCTTCCAAGTGCACGTTTTCACATTTATATATACACTGCACATAATACGACAGCCATAGTACATTTCATGGTATCATACATGTTTTGATTTTCTCATGGGAAGTGCAAGTACACGAGCTGCCTATTCCCAGCAATTTGAGGCCTACCTGCCTGATGGTACCAATATGGCTCTTCCTGCTCAGTCTAGCTCTATTCTGCATAAGGAAGCAATACTCATAAGCAGCATATTATTTGTTTTATGAAGAAAAAACAATTAAAAATACATAATCATCAATCAGCCCCCAAAGAACAAATCATTAACATCAGAGCACATCTTGGTCTTTGAAAATATCGAATGCCTGTCTGTAAAATGCTTTTTCAATGGAAGCTGGTAAAGGTGCATACATAATCAGGTTAATACTTGGTGGAAGTTTATACTTTAGATCTAGGGCATTCAGCTTACGAATTTCAGGAGTATTTGTCGTCCGAGGTGGATCCAGGGAGGGGGCGGGGGGACCTTGGGCCCACCAATATTTTTTCTGTCGCCGTCATTTGTTTTCTCTTTTTTTCTCACCTTTTTATAATAAACTTGTCAATTTGGTCAATTATTGGCGCCCTTGTCACATTGCCACCCAAGGTTTTTCTTTAGATCCACCTTTGTTTGCTGTGCATTTGAAAAAAAGGTTTTGCAAGGTTTCTTCAACAAAGTTGCAGAGTCTACAATTCGGATCATTATGTTGCTTTCATCTGTTTTCTTCTCGTCGTAGTATTAGTGCTAAGCTTTTTATTTTGAAGTAAGCCCAATCATATTTGCGCTCTTTGAATATTGGAACCAGATCAGGGGGAGGCTTTCTATAAGGATGGCAGTTTCTAATTGTATATTAATACTTTCAAGCAACTTTTGCGTTGATAGACTTTGCTGTCTCTGCAGCAAGACTATCTACTTTTTCATTATAATTGATGCGTACATAGCTAGGCATATTATGCTAGAAATCTACTGCTACGTTATCTTGGATAAAGAATCAAGTAGCTTCCTTATCTTGTGTAAATCAGTGTCCTTTAAATTCCAGGTTATCGTTTTTAAAATTTTAAGAGCGGTTTGAGAATCTCAGAAGAGGGCTACCTTACATAAGCTGGAAGGTATATTATTGGCAGCCATCAGTGATTCAACTATTGCTACCAGTTCAGCCTTCAAAACTGATAAGTCCAGAGGAAGAGGTTTTCGGATGGTCAGGGATGTATCTGGAATTATATCTGCTGCGGCGGGTTTATTCCCTACTAGGGGTCCATCAGTGTAAACAAATAAATGATTCTTGAGATCTGTAGCCTTTTCCTTAAAAATCCAGCTCTCATTAGTTCATGTGGAATATTCTCCTTTTTGTCATAAGCTCAAGGCTAATATTTGATGGATGAAGCTTCAATTGAGAAGGGAGCTTAGAAGAATTGACCTGAATTTTGCCCATGGACGAGTTTAGAGATAGTGCTAAAGATGCTTGCCAAGATGGAATCCCGATTTGATTCTGCTGCCTAGCGCTCCCATGACAAAGAGCGATAATAGGTTGTTGTTTCCCAGAAGCTTGAATCCTGGTATAATATTTGACAGTGGCTTGGCTATTCTGTCGCTTATAGATACTACTCCTAATAATTTCCTGGTACGTTCATGCAAATTTTGAATAATAAAATCTAAATATTACGAGGGGGGGCATTAAGATTTTAGAAAAATCTAGGTGGGTCAAGGTCCAAAATCCCTTTGGAAATAGTCTTGAAATATCTCCCAATCCAAATTTTTGCATAATCTTTTTGATGTGGTACCAGGGTTGAAGAAAGTGTAAAAATTTACAAAACCGTAAGGATTTTATCCGTAGAGAATAGATGTTCTTGTTTTATAAAAGCAGGTGAAAATATTTAAGATGTAATGGTCGGTCCCATGGTCCCATTAAGCACGGACGCTTGATTCAATCCTATCTGTCTTGGATTGAAAGATTGATTCAAGCAGGCAAAAGTTTGTGAACTAGCAGAGAGGAATTAAGTTTGACGAAAGATTTTGGCATTAAATTGAAGGCTTGATTCAAGCTTATTTGCTGGTATAACTTTCAATTTGCAAGGTTGATTTTGCAAGATTGCTTCGAGCATGTTTACCGAGCTTGATTACTTCGAGCTTGCTTAAATCCAGCTCACAGCAAGCTAAAACCAAGCTCATTGTAAGCTTGATTCAATGTCTGGCATAGCAACCTAAAATGTGCAAGGTTGATTTAAGGTTGGATTTTTAAGCTTATTTTACTGGCATAGCAACCTAAAATCATGCTCATAAAGAACTCGTTGCAAGCATGATTCATGCTAATTTGCCAGGCATAGCAACCTAAAATTTGCAAGGTTGAAATTTCAAGTTTATTTGCCTGGTATACCAACCTAGAATCAAACTCTTAGCCACCTAAAATCAAGCTCATTGTAAGCTTGATTCAAACTTGTTTGCCTGGCACAGCAACCTAAAATTTGCAAAGGTGATACAAGGTCAGATTTTTCAAGGTTGATTCAAGCTATTTGCCTTTCATAGAAGCCTAAAATCAAGCGAATAGAAAGCTAAAATGAAGCTCATTGCAATCTTAATTCAAGCTTGATTGCCTGGCAAACCAACCTAAAATTTACAAGCTTGAATTTGCGAGCTTATTTGCCTGGAATAGAAACCTAAAATTCAGCATAAAGCAACTTTTTTGCTTTACAAATTCTAGATACAATTGGAACAGATTGGTTTTTTCAACCCATAAAACTATTTACCTTGGAGGAGTGAAACTTCCAGGACAGAATAAAACAAAAGATTAATGCCAGGTAGGGTGTTTTGAAGCTGCTATTCTTACTCTCCCCTTACAGAACCCTGACATCTTGTATATTCAATTTTCTTTTAAGGGGTACAAAACCTCCAACAATGGGTCTACAAAAGATGTTAGGCTTCGAAAAAGTGTTATCGAGCTTCCAGCTGGTACCCTTTCTCCATAACACTGATGTAAATTTCACATACCAGAGTACATTGGCTCCCAGATAGCAAACTCATTTTTTTTCGGGTTCTCTTTAAGATTGGGCCATTCGGCGAAAGAAATCATCCAAACGAACAAAGATTTACTTGGAAGGTTCAGTATTACAGTGAAACAAGCCCCTTTTTTGTATTCAAAGTATTGAAGCCCCAGAAGTAACCCGAACCGAGGGGTCATCAATCACTTTCCGTCACCTGGTATACGTCCCGGCGTGCCCCGTGGACTGCACATTTCACGGTAGCAGTCGATACTTAACTGGTTTCCCAAAGTTTTAGTTCATGTGTTTGCCAGAATACGACATACGTGCAGGTTCTGAAGTCTTCAGTGTATGCAGGAGGGGGACTTGGGACCCGTACTCCCTCCAAAAATCCTAGATTCTTCCAAATTCATGGGCACTTCTTATTCAAATTATCAAATAAATATTTTTTTTGTAATGTGGTCTAAAGGGTCGTTGACTTTCAAGTATTACGCACACGACGCGGCTCGTGCCAAGAGTGGTGTAACTATGTCAAGCACTGCGGAGACTGTGCCACGCCTGGTGGGACAGTGAGGCACATGCAGCGCTCAGAGATGTACACCACAAAGACTAAATTAAAAAAATGAAGATCAAGATAAACCAGGTGGCAGAAATGGGGCAACCCCTCAATCGACCCCCCCCCCCCAAAAAAAAAAATCTGCTTGTGTGCCTAACTTAAGTCCTCAGAAATACTTTATTCCTTCAGAGAAACAGTCAGCCAAATCCAAATTACTTTGTTTTGACTTTTTGCTGATTTGTTATACAAGACAGTTTTTTCACTTCCTTATTGCCATTCCGTCTTTACATTCTTCACCGTCTTTACAGTTATAACGGAAAGTATGATTTTCAATTTGGGTCACATACTACATACGTAAGTAAAAATGCATTGTAAATATTTCGTCTGCGTCAACAAGGCATCCTTATCGTTAACGACAATTGCAAAACACCGAAAGTGTTGCAAAGCAAAGTAAGATATCAAGAAGGTAAAAACTAAAAAAAAACAGAGAATGAGAGAAAAGAACTTTCAAACAAATTGCAGAACGAACAATTGCAGATTATAAGAAACAGAGATAAAAAACCAGCAGAGATTTTAACACAATGCAAACTTGAAAAGAAGGACATCAAGAAGGTAAAAACTGAAAAGAAACAGAAAATAAGAGAAAAAGATTTCCAAATGAAATTGCAGAAAAAAAAATTGCAGAGTACGAGAAAGAGAAATAAAGAACCAGCGAAAGTTTTAATACAATGCAGACTTGAAAAGAAGGAAATCAAGAGAGTAAAAACTGAAAAAATGAGAATGAGAGAAAAGAACTTTCAAATGAAATTACAGAACGAACAATTGCAGAGTATAAGAAAGAGATGTAAAAAAAACAGCAAAAGTTTAAATACAATACAAACTTAAAAAGAGGAGATCAAGAAGGTAAGAAATGAAAAGTAAAACAGAAAATGAGAGAAAAATATTTTCAAATGAAATTGCAGAACGAAAAATTGCAGAGTATAAGAAAGAGAAGTAAAAAACCAGCGAAAGCTTTAATACAGTGCAAACTTCAAAAGAAGGAAAACAAGAGGGTGAATCAAGAACTAAAAAAAAAAATAGAAAATGAGAGAAAATTTTTTTTAAATGAAATAGCAGAACAAAAAACTGTGGTGTATGAGAAAGAAAGATAAAGAACCAGCGAAAGTTTTGATACAATGCAGACTTAAAAAGAAGGAAATCAAGAAGGTAAATATTGAGAAAAAAAGTGAATGAAGGAAATTCATTTTTCAAGTATAATTCCATTTTTCGATTTTTTTTCTTTTTTTATCATTTTACTGCTTTATTGAATAAACCAAACATGGCCTAACCCATACTTTCGGAGATTACCGTATAAACTCCAAAATAGACAAATTATGCAAAAATGTGGAAATATTTGAGGAAATCCACACAAATGTTAGGATTTTATAGGGGGTAGAGCACAGCACTCTTTGGTTAACGAGCAATTGCAGAGTGCAAGATAGGAAAGAAAAAACACCGAAAGTGTTAATGCAATGCAAAATTCAAAGAAGGAGATCAAAAAGGTAAAAACTAAAAACAAAACAGGAAATGAGAGAAAAAGATTTTCAAATAAAATTACAGAACAAAAAATTGCAGAGTACGAGAAAGAGAGGTGAAGAACCAGCGAAAGTTTCAACACAATGCAGACTTGAAGAGAAGGAAATCAAGAGAGGAAAAACTGAAAAAAATAAGAATGACATTAAAGAACTTTCAAATGAAATTGCAGAACGAACAATTACAGAGTATAAGAAAGAGAGGTAAAAAACCAGACAGAGGTTTAATACAACGCAAACTTGAAAAGGAGATCAAGAAGTTAAAAACTGAAAAAAAACACAGAAATTGAGAAAAAAAGATTTTCAAATGAAATTGCAGAATGAAAAATTGCGGAATACAAGAAAGAGAGGTAAAAAACCAACAGTTTTAATACAATGCAAACTTGAAAAAAAGGAAATCAAGAGGGTATAAACTAAAAAAAAATGAAAGAAAAAGATTTACAAATGAAATAGCAGAACGAAAAATTACAGAGTAAGAGACAGAGAGATAAAGATTCAGTGAAATTTTTAATATAATGCAGACTTAAGAACAAGGAAATTGAGAAGGTAAAAACGGAAAAAAGAAATGAGAAAAAAATATTTTCAAATGAAAATACAGAACAAAAAATTGCAGAGTACGAGAAAGAGAGGTAAAGAACCAGCAAAAGTTTTAATACAGTGCATACCTGAAAAGAAGGAAATCAAGAAGGCAAAATATTGAGAAAAAAAACAGTGAAGGAAGGAAATTAATTTTAAAATAAAATTCCATTTTTTTTATCTCATTACTGCGGGATTGTCATATAAACAACAAAATAGACAGATTATGCAAAAATGAGGAAATATTCGAGGAAACCCACACAAATGTTAGCATTTTATAGGGGGGGGGGGTAGAGAACAGCACTCTTTGATTAACGAACAATTGCAGAGTAAAAGAAAGGAACAAAACCGCCGAAAGTGTTAATGCAATGCAAACTTTAAAGAAGGTGATCAAAAAGGTAAAAACTGAAAAAAAATGTGAGAAAAAGATTTTCAAATGAAATTACAGAACAAAAATTGCAGAGTACGAGAAAGAGAGGTAAAGAACCAGCGAAAGTTTTAACACAATGCAGACTTGAAGAGAAGGAAATCAAGAGAGTAAAAACTGAAAAAAATAAGAATGAGAGAAAAGAACTTTCAAATGAAATTGCAGAACGAACAATGGCAGAGTATAAGAAAGAGAGCTAAAAAAACCAGACAAAGTTTTAATACAATGCAAACTTGAAAAGAAGGAGATCAAGAAGGTAAAAACTGAAAAAAAAAACAGAAAATGAGATAAAAAGTATTTCAAATGAAATTGCAGAATAAAAAATTGCAGAATACAAGAAAGATAAGTAAAAAACCAGCGACAGTTATAGCAAAATACAAACTTGAAAAAAAGGAAACCAAGAGGGTAAAAGCTGAAAAAATAGAAAATGAGAGAAAAAGATTTTCAAATGAAATAGCAGAACGATAAATTGCAGAGTACGAGACAGAGAGATAAAGAACCAGCGAAATTTTTAATACAATGCAGACTTGAAAAGAAGGAAATCGAGACAGTAAAACTGAAAAAAAACAAGAAACGAGAGAAAAATATTTTTAAATGAAAATACAGAACGAAAAACTGCAGAGTTCGAGAAAGAGAGGTAAAGAACCAGCAAAAGTTTTAATACAATTCAGACCCGAAAAGAAGGAAATCAAGAAGGCAAATATTGAAAAAAAAACCAGTGAATAAAGGAAATTAATTTTCAAATAAAATTCTTTTTTTATTACATTACTGTTTTATTGAATAAACTCAAACATAGCCTAACCTGTACATTGGAGATTGTCATATAAACCCCAAAATAGACAAATTATGCAAAAATGGGGAAATATTCGAGGAAAATGCACAAATCTTAGTATTTGATAGGTGGTATAGAACAGCAGTCTTTGCGTAATCTTGTGTCTAACGAACCATTCACTGTCTGCGGAAAGTTTTGATTTAAACTTGAATTAAACTTAAAATGTTTTGACTAAAATGTGACGACATGATATTCTAAAGTAAGCTGCTTCTATGCTTACCTCTAAAACAGCGGTCGGGGAACCGGGGTAAATTACCCAAAATGGGGTGAAAATAAAATTTTTGGGGGTAAAAATGAAACTTTTGTGAGTCAAAAGTATATATTTTTAATTTGCTATTTTATAAACCTGTATAATTTTTTCAACTTAAATAATTTAGCAACATATGCAGGCCACACCATCTCGCTCCCCACCACTAGAGTGATCTCGAGTTAAATTTTTGCGCAGTAAAGCACAGCCCCGCTACCTACTTAGTCTGTGCCATGCCGTCAAGATACAAATACATTGACGAGTCAGAGAGCCAGTTTTTCTAGTTTGTTGCTGACAAGACTGCCATTTTATCTTTAATCTTCAATATACCAATAAAGGTTAGCCGCAATTTGAAAACTTAATTCAAGTGTTTTAATGATTATTTTTCGCCGCCCTTCAGATGGCAGCAACTAGAAAAAAAACATACCAAGACGAATTTATTAATTACGGTTTTACACAAATGGAAGACAATGGTGCAATGAAACCACAATGTGTTGTATGTATGAAGATACTGACTTCAGAATCTTTCAGAAAAAGTCAATTGAAGAAACTTTTAGATAATTTTCACTCACACCTGTCTTCCAAACCGGGAGAATACTTTGCAAATTTAGAAATATCTGTTAAAAGACAAAAGACTGAATCGCAACTTGTTTGGTACATTTGATCAGCGTTCAGCATCAAGGGCTAGCTTTCAAATAGCCTGGTTAATTGCTCGAAATAAGAAACAATACGCAATTGGTGAAGATTTGGTTAAACCAGCTGCTGTAAAAATGGCAGAGATTATGTGTGGTCAAAAATAAGCGAAGGAACTGAATTCAGTGCCCTTGTCTTCGAGAATTGTGAAAGAGCAAATTTCTATATTAGCAGAAAATGTGAAGGAACAGGTTATTTTCGCATTAAAATAGGCTAGATATTTCGCTATTCAGCTTGATGAGACAACTGATTTTAGTGGCAATTCACAGCTATTGATATATGTTCGCTACAATGGGCAGATAATTTTGAAGACGAATTGCTGTTTTGTTCTCTTCTCGAGTTGAGATCTCGTGGAATTGATGTCTATAATAAAGTAAATGAATAGTTCAATGCGCACAGTTTAAAATGGGAAAGCTGTATTTATGTGTCTTTGGATGGAGGTCCGGCTATGCTGGGTCATATAAATGGTTTTTCAGCTTTCGTAAAAAATAACCCAAATATTGAAGTTACTCGCTGTATGATCCATCGCCAATGGTGCAGATAATTTTGAAGAGGAATTGCTGTTTTTGTTCTCCTCTCGAGTTGAGATCTCGTGGAATTAATGTCTATAATAAAGTAAATGAATACTTCAATGCCCAAAGTTTAAAATGGAAAAACTGTATTTTAGTATCTTTGTATGGAGCTCCAGCTATGCTGGGTCATATAAAGGGTTTTCAGCTTTCGTAAAAAAAAAATAACCCAAATATTGAAATTACTTGCTGTTTGATCCATTGCCAGGCCCTTATGGTCAAATATTTAGAACCTACACTGGAAGCCGTCATGCATGATGTCATCAAGTTATTTCATGAATACTTTAGAGCAGCGGTTGGGGAACTTTTTGATTCATTACCCCAAAATATTTTTGTGTAAGTTGATATTACCCCATGGCGAAGAGCAAAAAAAACGAAATCGCCTCTTTTTAGCATATTTCATATTATAGCCCCTCATGATAATTTTGAAAAGAAAACAATAACTGAAAATTTAATTTAGACACCATTTATTCAATTTATGAATGTAAAACCTAGTACTAGTAAGACATAACGGTAATAATAGTAATATAAGTAATATTGATTACCTATTGAAGTACAATTGAGGGTTGACATTTTGGGGTACTGTAATAAATTATAATTATAATAACGGTGGTACAAACAAAAATTAGAATTAAACAAATTAGAAAAACAGAATAATTGAAAACATTCTTCCTTCACGTTTTGGAGAAATGATGTTGTTTCATATTCTATACAATTGCTTCAAAATTGGGACGTTTTGATGTAAGAGCGATTTGAATACAGTCTTCTGCGGTTTATCGATTTCTGTTCTTCGTTTTTATGTTTATTAGAGTGGAAAAGCCTTGTTCGCACAAATATGTTGTTCCAAATGACAGCAATTTTTAACCGCCTCTTCATGTTCAATTTGGAAAGCCTTTGCAGCTTTTGATATACAAAAAAAAAAGACAGGTTTGGTTTACTCTCAAATTGTCTACGTGCTTCAGTATTAGATCGAAGTTCAAGAATTGCTTCTGCCAAACCTGAACGATCTTCTAGTATCATAGCAATTTCACATTTAAAAGGATCTACAATCCAACCGACAGTACGTGTATCAAGATCTGGAAAGTAATCTAAAAACCGCTTTCTGAGTTCGATAAAATGTCTTACAATAGTGTCCTTGATATCAGCAAAAGTCATTTTTTCGCAATCTTCCAAAAACAAAGCTAACCTTGAAAAAGAAGCTATCTTGTTCTGCTCTACTTACTGTCTCAAATATTGCAGCTTTAATCCAAACGCTGACAATATTTCTCTCGCTGAAATAATATTAATATTCTTTCCTTGCAATTTTTTTTTAATATATTTATATCCTCAAACATGTACACTAAATATGCGGGATATACAACCCAGGAAGTTTTTAAACTTATCTGCAAGAATATATTTTTGATCAACTATAAAAATTTCGACTTCAGTTTCGAGAGTCCAAACTTGATTTAGTACATTTTCGTGAGAGAGCCACCTTGCTTCTGTATAATAAAGTAGGTCTGTATATTCAGCTTCACCGTCCTGACATAACTCACGAAATAGCCCGTGTTTAGTGCATGTACTAAACATGCACTAAACACGTGGCTATTTCGTGAGTTATGTCAGGACGGTGAAACCCTCCATAAACCAACAAAGACAATCACTTCAGACATACAAACAGAGAAAGACAGGCACTTTAGACATAAAAATCAACAAAGACAGACTCTTCAGATATACAAACTAACAAAATAAAACAATTTAACTATACAAGCGGAGGTAGACATATACTATGTATATAAAAATCGACAAAGACAGATACATAAGACATAAAAACCAACAAATACAAACACTTCAAACATACAAATAGAGAAAGACAGGTACTTCAGACATACAAATAGAGAAAGACAAACACTTTAGACAAACAAACCAAAAAAGAGAGACACTTCAAAAATACAAACCAACATAGATAGACACTTCATACATACAAACCAACAAATACAAGCACTTCAGACATACAAACCAACAAAGACAAGCGCAAACCAACAAAGACAGACACTATAGACATACAAACCAACAAAGACAAACACTTCAGACATACAAACCAACAAAGACAAGTACTTCAGACATACACACAGAGAAAGACAGGCACTTTACACATACAAACATAGAAAGACAAGCACTTCAGACATACAAACCAACAAAGACAGGCACTTCAGACATACAAACAGAGAAAGACATGCACTTTAGACATACAAAAAGAGAAACACAAACACTTTAGACATACAAACCAACAAATATAATCACTTCAGACACACGAACAAACAAAGACAGACAATGTAATCACACAAAAAGGGAAAGACAGGCACTTTAGATATAAACCCAAGCATTCACAAATACTCCAGACAAACAAACCGAAAACGGGACTCACTCTATACATACAAACCAACAAAGACAGATACTTCACACATACAAACCATCAAAGACAAACACTTTAGACATACAAACCAACAAAGACAAACACTTTAGACATACAAACAGAAATTAAACATTTGTTGGTTTGTATGTCTACAGTGCCTGTTTGTGTCTGTTTGTATGTCTGAAGTGTTTGTCTTTGTTGGTTTGTATGTCTGAAATGTCTGTCTTTTTTGGTTTGTATGTCTAAAGTGCTTGTCTTTCTCTGTTTGTATGTCTGAAGTGTTTGTCTTTGTTGGTTTGTATGTTCAAAGTGCCTGTCTTTCTCTGTTTGTATGTTTAAAGTGTATGTCTTTGTTGGTGTGTATGTCTGAAGTGTTTGTATTTGTTGGTTTGTATGTCTGAAGTGTCTGTCTTCGTTTGTTTGTATGTCTAAAGTGACTGTCTTTCTTTGTTTGTATGTCTGAAGTGTTTGTCTTTGTTGGTTTGTATGTCTGAAGTGTCTGTCATTGTTGGTTTTTATGTCTAAAGCGCATGTCTTTCTCTGTTCGTATGTCTGAAGTGTATGTCTTTGTATGTTTGTATATCTGAAGTGTCCGTATTTGTTGGTTTGTATGTCTAAAGTGCTTGTCGTTCTCTGTTTGTAAGTCTGAAGTGTCTGTCTTTGTTGGTTTGTATGTCTAAAGTGATTGTCTTTCTCTGTTTTTATGTCTGAAGTCTCTATCTTTGTCGGTTTGTATGTCTGAAGTGTCTGTCTTTGTTAGTTTTTGTGTCTAAAGTGTTTTTCTTTCTCTGTTTGTATGTCTAAAGTGCATGTCTTTATCTTTTTGTATGCCTGAAGTGTTTGTCTTTATTGGTTTGTCGGTCTGAAGTGCCTTACTTTCTCTGTTTGTATGTCTAAAGTGCCTGTCTTTCTCTGTTTGTATCTCTGAAGTGTCTGTCGTTGTTGGTTTGTTTGTCTAAAGGGCATGTCTTTCCCTGTTTGTATGTCTGAAGTGCATGTCTTTGCTGGTTTGTATGTCCGAAGGGTCTGTCTTTCTCTGTTTGTATGTCTTAAGTGTCTGTCTTTCTCTGTCTGTATATCTGAAGTGTCTATCTATGTTGGTTTGTATGTTTGAAGTGTCACTCTTTTTTGGTTTGCTCGTCTAAAGTGTTTGCTTTCTCTGTTTATGTGTCTGAAGTGTTTCTCTTTGTTGGTTTGTATGTCTGAAGTGCCTGTCTTTGTTGGCTCGTATGTCTAAAGTATCTGTCTTTCTCTGTTTGTATGATTGAAGTCTTTGTGTTTGTTGGTTTGTATGTCTGAAGTGCCTGTCTGTGTTGGTTTGTACGTCTAAAGTGTTTTTCTTTCTCGCTTTGTATGTCTAAAGTGTTTGTCTTTCACTGTTTGTATGTCTAAAGTGTCTGTTTTTGTTGATTTGTCTGTCTGAAGTGCCTGCCTTTTTCTGTTTGTGTGTTTGAAGTGTTTGTCTTTGTTGGTTTGTATGTCTGAAGTGTTTGTCTTTGTTGGTTTGTATGTCTGAAGCGTTTTTATTTGTTGGTTTGCATGTCCAAAGTGTCTGTCTTTGTTGGTTTGTATGTCTTTAGTACATTTATTTCTCTGTTTATATGTCTAAAGTGTCTGTCTTTGCTGGTTTGTATGTATGAAGTGTCTATCTATGTTGGTTTGCAAGTTTGAAATGTCTCTCTATTTTCGTTTGTGTGTCTAAAGTGTCTATCTATGTTGGTTTGTATGTTTGAAGTGTCTCTCTTTTCTGGTTTGTTTGTCTAAAGTGTCTATCTATGTTGGTATGTTTGAAGTGTCTCTCTTTTCTGGTTTGTTTCTCTAAAGTATTTGTCTTTCCCTGTTTGTATGTCTAAAATTCCTGCCTTTTTCTGTTTGTATGTCTGAAGCGTTTATCTTTGTTGGTTTGTATGTCTTAGGTGTCTGTCTGTGTTGGTTTGTATGTCTAAAGTGTTTGTCTTACTCTTTTTGTATGTCTAAAGTGTTTGTCTTTCTCTGTTTGTATTTCTAAAGTGTTTGTCTTTGTTGGTTTGTATGTCTGAAGATCCTGTGTTTCTTTATTTGTATGTCTGAAGTGTTTGTCTTTGTTGGTTTGTATGTCTGAAGCGTTTGTCTTTGTTGGTTTGTATGTCTGAAGCGTCCGTCTTTGTTGGTTTGTATGTTTATAGTGTCTGTCTTTGTTGGTTTGTGTGTAAACAGTATATGTCTTTGTCTATTTGTATGTCTAAAGTTTCTGTCTTTACTGGTTTGCATGTCTGAAGTGTTGGTCTTTGTTGGTTTGTATGTCTAAAGTGCTTGTCTTTCTCTGTTTGTATGTCTGATGTGTCTGTGTTTGTTGGTTTGCATGTCTGAAGTGTCTGTCTTTATTGGTTTGTATGTCTAAAGTGTCTGTCTTTTTCTTTTTGTATGTCTGAAGTGTTTGTCCTTTATGGTTTTTATGTCTGAAGTGTCAGTCTTTGTTGGTTTGTATGTGTGAATTGTTTGTCTTTGTTGGTTTGTATATATTAAGTGTATGTCTTTATTGGTTTGTATGTCTGAAGTGTCTGTCTTGGTTGGTTTGTATGTCTAAAGTGCTATTCTTTCTCTGTTCGTATGTCTGAAGCGTCTGTCTTTGTTGGTTTGTATGTCTGAAGTGTTTGTCTTTCTCTATTTGTATGTTTGAAGTGTTTTTCTTTGTTGGTTTGTATGTCTGAATTGTCTGTCTTTGTTGGTTTGTATGTATAAAGTGATTGTCTTTCTCTGTTTGTATGTCTGAAGTGTTTGTCTTTGTTGGTTTGTATGTTTAAAGTGTCTGTCTTTGTTGGTTTGTATGTCTAAAGTGTCTGTCTTTCTCTGTTTGTATGTGGGTGAAAAGGATGGGTAACTTGTAAATTGGTTTAGGATGTACATTAAGAAAAGAACTTGTTCTGAAATAATATAATAATACCTTTTTGAAAAGTGTTGCTTGGTGTTGGAGTATGCAAAGAGCCGTAAGGTAAAGTTGTGTGTGAAAAGGATGAGTACTTCAACTTGTAAAATGAGTTTAGAAGGGACATTACGTAAAGAACTTGTTCTGAAAAGACATAATAAAGCCTTTAAAAAGTATTGCTTGGTGTTGGGGTGTTCAAGAAGCTGTAAAGTAAAGTTGTGGGTGAAAAGGATGAGTACTTCAACTTGTAAAATGGGTTTAAGAGGGAAATTAAGAAAGGAGCTTGTTCTGAAAAGATACAATAAAGCCTTTTGAATTGTGGGGGCCCTTCCGTGTCTCAAGTGCACAAAAAAGTATTGAAAAATGGGGAGGGTGGCTCTTCGGGGGCACGGAGGGAGGGGGCCCCTCTGGGGGCCCAGGGGGGGTGTCCCTTTTCGGGCCCGGGGGGAAGGGGGCCCAGGGGGGAAGAGCGCCTTTGAGGGCCCGAGGGAGGGGGGCCTTTTGGGTTGGGGTAGGGGGCCCTTTGGGGTTGTGGTAGGGGACCTTACAACTCTGTTCAAATGGAACTTGTGTACTATAACGACCACAGAGTTTCACCCCAAATCATCTTGTAAAATGTCTCAAACTGTTTTGCCCAAAAAATCAATAAAATGTCTCAAACTGTTTCGCCCATTAATCCCCAAAAAGTAATTTCTGTATGTTTCTTTGTTTCGACATCCCTGTGCTGTCACATTTGAAATTCCCAGGAAACCATTTCCCGCGTAAAATATATTCAATCTGTCTTGATCTTGTATGTAATTCTGAAAAATATCTAAGGTGTTCCTACTTACTCTATTATGGCTTAGATAGAATATTAATTTATCTCTCAGACCTAAAGAATTTTAAATTACATATCGCATATTTTCAGCAAACTAAATGCTTCATCTCTTCCTCTAAGTGAAGCCATATGCATCCCTCTCTCTATCTTCCGAACTTAGAAATATCTTAAATCTAAGTTATCCAAGAGATGAAATGAAGAATCAAGTTGCATTATTAAGACCTCGAAAGAATATTAATTCCTGAATTTATCGCTAAGCCTAAAGACCAGAAAAGCCATACTTAAAAATAGAATATTAATTTATCTCTCTCACTAAAGACCATTTATCTCTCAGACCTAAAGATCAAAGAAGCCATATTGTTTCTTAATTCCCTTGTATTACATTAGAATTCCCCATCAGATTATGTAAATCAATTTTTTCTATGTCCATATTTGGTTCCCCGTCTAGAACTCATGATAGGTTTTGGATCAATAATTCATGAATAAACTATGTCCTGTCAGCGTTAGACTTGATTATAGATGGCAGCACGCAGTGTAATCAGGAGCAATACCTGACTCCCTACTAACTAACAACTGATTGTCAATATTCCTAGTATTATTTCGACGTGAAAACGTTCTGGTGGATTAGTAGGATCTACGACAAATATTTTAGGCCAAAACAATTCGCTAAAGTTCCGAAAAAACGTGTTTACGCATCTACGTTTCATCATTATTTGAATTTGCCGCCCGAGAATTGACGTCACGCTTCGCAGCCCTATTCAATATGGCTTGACCAGCGGTAAAAGTTGCCTTTTATCACGTCTTCACACGTCCCTTTCCCTTTTATCATACCTGCTTTTCTGTTTAGTGGCTGTGCCAAGACGCACCCTTGGATCTCGGGTTCTTAATTGTACTAAACTAAAAATGAATCTGCTGCTTTGACACGAAAGAATCTGGAAGAAACACAGATCCCTTTCTCCCGAATGTACTTAGAATCCAACTTTCTTGGTATTAAACCCAGGCCTTTGGGTATTTGAAGAGAAAACTGTAAGGCAACAGTCATAAAAACTGTTACTACCGAGATATTAGTAAAAAGCGCTAAGTAAAGCAACCAACTAAAAAAATAACTAGTTTCTCAGATATTTATTCGTACGTTTTAGTAATCATCTCGATAATCACAGCTCAAATGAAAACCCAAAAAAAACTGGACAAATGAGCTTCAGTAAATCAAACTAAGCTCGGTTAGCACAAGTATAAACACTAAGTCAGTAGAGTAATGCTTTTCATTTCTATAGAGGCCCTAGGAATCACTGTGCTATTCTATAGAGGCCAGAGGAACCACGTTCTATAGAGGCCATAGGAAGACGTTTCTATAGAAGCTCTACACCTTTTCAGAGAGAGTGATTATCCCCTCACAATGTCGTATGGATTATATGGGTTCAAGTTCCTCCCCATGCTATTTGGGGACATTATGTTCCTTGGTACCTTTCCAAGCAAAGCGATCATACACGTCTTGAAACTATGGTTGAGATTGTATAATGCAACCAGACTGGTTTATGAGACAACACTCATTTTTTTAGGGGCATTCAGAGAGAGTGGAGGCTACTCCATATACGACAACTTGATTAGTGATTGGATTGAAATAAAAGGAGTGATTTTCATTGTAGTTCATATTAGTAAGAGAAAAGAATTCAGAGAAAATAGTTTATTTGAGACGATATTAGTAGAGAAAATGAGTGGAATATTTACACTATTGGAGCTTGATGGTGGAGCAGGTAGCAGCAATGATACAAGAGTACCAAACGTGGCTGTGGAAATAACACGAGGATGTAGACTAAGCCGTGAATGGGATAGGTGATATCATTGAGCAAATTTAAAATGGAAGAGTAATTATGCTTTGCTGCAAAACTGAACATTGTGCATATAAATAGACTTCAGGGAGCATTAGATGCACTAGTGAAATATATTGATGAAAATAAATTGAATCAGTGATTATTATTGTTTTAATCATGCTCAATAAAACTGTTTCTAAATCAAAGACAGTTTTCTTTCTATAGTCGGTTAGCATATATTTTTTAGAGTAGAAAAAAAAGAATCCTGGTTAGTCTGAAGTCTGATGTGAGAGTGTTAGGACTCTAAAAAATGGATAGATTTGAGAAAGAGCGAATCCTGGGGATCATGAAGCTTTTACGTTGTGGTGCAAATACATTTACACAATTTATTGACATGTTAATCACGACAAAGCGAAATGATACTGTGGATATGCTTTTAAACACTAGCTTAGAAATTTAGGACTTTTTCTCATGAGAAAGATGGAGCTCAAGGATGATTTACTCCTCTCTCTCTCTCCCACTCAATTTGTTGATGGTAGTTCAGTTTCATTTTGGCTGTGAGAGTGTCAACACATGAAAAAATGTTCTATACATTTCCACTATGCATGTATACACTTTGCAGCTGGTCATCATGTGAGAATTGTACAATGATTGACGAGTATGATGAAAAGTGCAGATTATTCAACGCGTGTAAATTGCATAGAGGATATGCTGTACAAATTAAAGGTTGTAATTCCTGTCTTGCAGAGGTGTGTGACTCTCATCCTAGAGGGCACCTATGCTTGAATTTTCACTATGATAAATGTAATCAGTGGGAGAATACATATCCTGGTATGATTAGAAAGAGTCCTAAGCGTGATTATAGTTTATTGCTAAGAGATTGGTATCGTCGTGGCTTTAGATTGTTTTGGGAGGAGGAGCCGGGTCAGCAATTCAACTGTTGGAAGAAGAAAGAATTTGGTTTATACGTCATCGTTGTTAAGACAATGGCTACTATGATTATAAGCCAACTGATTTTATTTGACTGTGAGGGAATGTGATTCGCCACTTGAGGACACTGTTTGTGACATTGCTTCAAATAAGCAAATTGAAACATGTGAATTCTATAAAATGAATGAGAATAGTATCATTGACTATACAAAGAGATATGACAAGAGTGAAGCTACACTCTACTGTAGAAAATGTGACCCTGACATTGCAGTACATCAGGATCAGTATACTGTGAATTCAGATAAACTACCTGCATTAGTTGTTCTCGACAAATACCTATACCTAGTATAAGATGAAATCTAAGGAGCAAAAAAGCCCTTTTTATCATGTACATACATATTTTTTATTAATAAACAATTTCACATACATTTTTGGAACATTTTATTCGTAGGGCACTAAAATCAATATTAAACGCACTTGTAAGTATATTTTCCCCTAGAAAGTCGTTCAATCGAGGAAAGTCAAGGTAGATGTCGAGAAACTGCTTGTAGGTATAGACACGAAATCTGAACATGAAAAATAGTAGAGCATGAAAGCTGCATGTCATAGTCGTTAAATCCTGTACTCTCCTTTGATTTTGAATAATAGTTTCCCCACTGCTCTCATTAAAGTTGCTGATGTGTGGAGTGTAGAATTTATAAAATAGGCGAAGAGGATCAAAAAATTCAATATTCTTCGCTGTTTGAAAGATGCATAGCCAATAGCCTGTCTTCAAAGTTGAATGTCTGCTATTAACAATGATTAGGCTATTGTTAACACTTGGAATTTTGTCAATGAAGTCCAATGGTACGCAATAGGACTTGTACTGGGACATGTATTGATCAATACTAAATACGTTGATTATTTGATTTGTGTTCATGGTGCTAGGTCTAGTAGAACACTACCTTCGGGTGTGATTTCCCAATAGGTTTCAAATTGACTTAATGATATTAGCGTTATGCTCTCAGTCAAAGCATCGGCAAATGTACACTCTAAACGTAAATTCCCTGTTCGTACTATGCTCATATTCTGGGTCCCCGACAGGTCCAAACAAATTATGCCATGATTTTTTGAAAACATTGAATCGGTTTTTCCATTTTCAAATAGTTAGGAGTCATGATCTAGGGATGGCTTGGTCAACTCATATAGAGTTCTATAGGATTTTTTTTTAATGATAGAGTGTACAGTGGAATACCATTCACTTTGCACACAAGGCTAGATAGACCGAAAAAACTAAAATCATGGGGGGACTCAGTCCAGGATCCAATGGCACTGCCACTCTTCACAAAGGCCAAAGCGAGTTTTGATGAGATTTTTCCATTGATAAATGATGAATCGGTATAGCTAGGAGACTCGGTGGCAATGTGACAATAATTGGTGATCGTATGGGGGACAAGAAGTTTAATGTTGTTGCAATTGGTTCTTAGCTTTTCCACCGCCAATGCAACAGAGCTTATAACCTGTTGTTTTCGGACATGATGAATTGCCGATGTGATAATGACATTTGTATCGGGTGCTGCGGGAAGTGTTATTGTCAAAATGAAATTTGACAGGGCTAGTTGCAACTTTATGTCAATCTTGACATTTAGGGGTAACTATTGGGATATATTGAATATCTCATGATTTAATTTTCAAACTAAATGATACTCCTGGGTCACTGCAGTAGTCAACTCACCGTCAGTATCAACACCTGATCAATATTAATAGCCCAATGACTGTCCTCTCAACTCCTTATATGCTTTTGGTTTCATCATCATAAATTGTATGTAGCTTGCATAGTTGGATAAATTATTGCTAGTGCTCACCGATGTTCCATTAATAAATACATTAATTTGTTTGAACAGGTTGCTTAGAATACAGTTTTCGTAGGAGAGACCATCGGCATCAGTAGGAGTTGTATTATCTGACTTTTTCTTCACCACAACATTTAAATTAATAAATGTTGATGACAAATCAATGAAATAGTCTTCATTGGAAAATATTTGAAAGTGCATATTTTCCGAGAGGGGTTGCTGGGGATTAAATTGTTCATAGTGGCCATACTTGGCACTGACATCAATATTCCCAGAATTGAACACATGCAATGAAGAACTGATTGATGGATGTGATTCCTGGTGGGGCAGATAAGTCATCTCAAAAGAACAAATCCTTCTTTGATCTAACAATCTTTTTCTTTTTCTTCATATTGGTCTTCGTCGTTTTATTCTTCAAAGTCCTTGTTGATGTCCTTCGCTTCCCGCCTGAGTAGAGACTGATGAATGAATGACGCGCACGCATCCTTTTCAATCCCTTCCCATTTTGCTGGGAGTTTAATTGCTCACCAACGGCTCTTGCTGAAGATCTAATATATTCCTTAACACTCTCGTTGAAATTCTTACCCAACCCCCAGTCCTGTAGCGTTGAGGCAGCAAAATTTGATGCAGCAAGTACAAGATATTTTCTGGCAAGAGATAGTGCCGAACAAAATAGCAAAGCAAACAAGCTACCAAGACCATAGCCAGACGTTGTAGCACGCCCCTTGTAATTGTTCACTCCTTGACCTATTTGACGTGGACTCAGGGTACCAACATTGCAGTTGAAATCGGGACTGACAAATGGAATTCTTCTATTGTTCATTTGTGGTGGTGCTTTCAACGACGATGGGTCGAAAATGACATGTAATCATGGCTAAACCTTTTGTTATTGCTAGAGGGACACCCAATTCACTGCTTAGTGTTAACCGACAGAGTTCCAAATACGAAGTGTTTACAGGAACATACTGAATATACTCTATATTTTAGTGACGAACAAGTTCTTGAGATGTTTTTCGTTCAAGATCACGGAGGAGGGGGACATTTGAATTACCGACTCTCGATGTTTCCACAAAGGATGTATACAGAAATATGCAAGAGTCCGAGATGAAACCAGGTGGATAATCAGCAAAAATAACTTGATCCATCCCATTAACAGTACCTGCGTTTTTCTCATTGATCATATTCTGTTTAAAGCCAAGAACATCTCTCAGATTATCATTGAAATGAATTATTTCATTGTCAACAGGTGAGGTAATGTAAATCCTATCGTGTTTCATTGAATAATTAAAATGGAATATACCATTCCTACGATATGATATTTTTTTATTGATTGTACGGCACAGATTTGTTATACTATCATATTCTATATATTTCAATGTGACATGTGGATATTCACTAGATTTAAGTGCTTCAACCCAGTCATACTCGACAAAGAGTGACCAATCGAATGGTATAACTTTTATATCAAGCACACGATCCTTTCTCAAGATGTCGTAGGTATTTTTGAGAATACAGTCGACAAGAGCCACTTCATACGCACCGTCGAATTTGATGGGGGGGAGAGTGGAGTCCAAGAATCACGTGTTTTATTCAAGTCATTGTAGAGAGGATTGGAAACGTTGGACATAAATGTTACATAGAAATCATTAGGCATTGTCAATATCTTCAACACCGATCCAAGAATCAAAATCAGAGTTGTATCCTAGCCACCGAACAAGTAACTGTTTCTTACCCCTGTGAGTACGAGTCTTTAATATCTTTTCAATTTGATAGATTTCACTATTATTTTTGACTCTTTGTAGTTCATAGTCACAAAAACAACCGAGAATCTCTTCATTTTTGGTATCGAGCAAACGATAAGTTACGGGTTTAGTGTCTAGGAGTTTCGCCACTTTAAAAAGTTCTCCGGACCACAAGTAATTACCCTTTTCAAAAACATTAGTTGTTCTATTAATTCGAACGGTATCACCAACATTAAATTATTTCTTGACAATCGTTTCATTGGAATATTGTTTAAGAAAAGTATCAATTGTATCATGATCAGAATGATGAACTTCCGTTTGGGTTGAATTGGACAATGATCGATGAGGTCATTGATTATAAATCAACATGATTTTATCTAAATCATGAATAAAAGCAGATGTATTTTTCAATGTACAATATCTTGAAATTAAAAGTCGAGTAGTTCTTATCAATCGTTCGGCCAATACAGCCTCTATAGGACGATGACTATGATAGAGCAGTGTATTATATTTTGCTAGTACTTTCAACATGGGGATTAACAAATTCACTACCGCGATCCGTTTGAAGTTTTTTATATGAACCCTGTTCAAGAATACTTTCTATAGCCTGAACAACTTCAACACCTCTCTTTGACCGCAATGGAATGGCATATGCATAGCAACTAAAAACACTGATTGCAAGTAGAATGTACTTGTATGGTATATTGTGGCGCCTTTTAATCTCATCTAGAGTTGAGAGATCTGCTTGCATTATATGCCCTGGGGAAAAGGCTTTGGTTTTTCGATATTGATTAGCACGAAGCCTATGATTTCTATGCAGAGTCTAACTTAATTAATTTGGTAGATAGTCTAATACACTTTTAGTGTGAACACCTGTGACTTTGGAAAGAGTGGTGGGGGAGCTTAAACTTCCCGCTTCACCATTATTTTCATAAACCCGTTTCAGAACTTCAACTATTTTGAACGTAAACATGTAGTATAACATCCGCTACATTTTTTATACTAGTGGTTGGCGGTGGTGGTGGTGACGTTGACTTGATACGTCTTCGCTTTTGTCTAGCTATCAGTGGTGTGCTCCTCCTCCTCCTCATTGTCAAATCAATGTTTCCACTATATGTGCTAGTATTTTCCAAGATTGATTTAAAATCTTCTTCTTCTTCTTCGTGTTCATATTTTAATGGTGTTGACGACGGGGGTGCATGTTCATTTAATTTGTTTAGGATTTGCCTATTGCTAATAAGGCTTTTGGGAAAGTTTAATGTATTTAGAAAGTTGTATAGATGAGTGTCAAATGATAATAGTCCTTTACGATTTGTAACCATATCATAGATTAAATCAAGTAGATTATAGCTTTTGCCCTGAATTATAATCCCCTTCCCATTGCTATTGAATATGATCTTGACCACTTTCCATGAGATATGTTATGAGTCGTGTATTTTGTTCACGATACGAGTGCGGCATTAAATTTTCAATGCGTTACAAAATTGAATCCAACTCCTCCTTCTTTAATTGTCTTCCAGCAACAGCAGTAGTGATAGCAGAAGAAGAATCTTGAGGGGATGGTTCTTTTTTGCGATCAATGCCACTGGCCTTCGCACGATAGGGCTTATTTTTGTCTACTCGGCGAAGTGTATCTTGAAGTAAAAGTAGTTTTTTATACTCCTCAATATTCTCGTTGTCAATGAATTCACTCAGATTATCCCCAAAGTTTTCCACGGGTGAGAGAGCGAGTTCTATTGGAGTCAATTTGTAGGGATTAGCCATCTAAAGAAAAGTGTTTACAAGTCCTGCAATTATCGGTAGTAAAAGCATGAAAAAGCTACCGCCCGCCTGAAGAAGACGTTTCCTTTTAAAATTCTTTCCTTTTTTTTAGAGGCCAATGTACGTATAATGGAACGATGTTGCTTTGCCTGTTGCTTAACTACTTCTGGCAGTTGAACATTGCCCTCAGTCAAATTTAAACAAAGTTCAGATATTAGATTAATGAAATCATTTTCAATACCATGTTCGAGTATGACTTCCTAAGTGGGAGTTTTAAAGTGCTTAGGACTGAAAAAAAATGTCTAGTTTCATGTAGTTTCTTCAGTGTCATGATGACAACTAATAGGTATTTTTACTGTTCACGGGGAGATATACTGTAATTTCATTATCAAAAATATCTCTGACTCTACGCAGATCCCCGGGTGTATTTTGATTAAGAACCAATAGGATGTAGCCGTAGGGTTCCTTATCTGCCAGATTGTACGCTAAGAGCAGAAATTTAGGTGCCCCGGGGTATATTTGTTTATTGAGAGTTATTAGCGAGCTAGAATCACGAACAACTCAGTAGATGATATAGTAGGTGCAGTTCAATGCAAGTGTTTACATACATTTGCTCTGATGATAGAGGTTGTGTAGAACGAGAGTAATGCAAATCTGTTCATGATGAGAGCTAACAGTGAACAGTTGTAGCATTTCCTGGGACCATTGTTCAATAGATTCATCTAAATCATCAATAATCAGCCAAGAGTTTGGTTCAATAATTTTGAAAACATCAATTCCCTGTATGAACTGTAGCTGCACCAACCCCAATATAGCAATTGCTTTTATTTTATTGTATGACTCCTGGCAAATACTGTAACAATAGTAGATTTTTTGGCTTTTCCACAAACATTTTATCTCAATTTCTACTTATTTTAGTTAAGAGCGTCGTTTTGACCGACATTGATGGACCACATAGAAACGATATGAGTGGTGTTTTAAATTTAAACATGTTCCCTTCAACAGTTCACCTACAACTAAGTGTAGACTATAGTTGTCTAATGACTAAATAATGCCCCTATTAGTACTACTAGTCCGTTCAAGAATAGTGAGAAGAACAAAATCAATAAAGAATCATATTTCTTGTATTATTAACATAAAAAAACAGCACTTTACAAATAATACATTACAGAAAAAAAGCAAATTGAACAAGAAAAATACACTTAATTTTTTTTTCTAAATTTATTTATAGGAAAAAACATAAACATTTATTTTAAAAATGCACTAGAAAAAAGCACTTTAATAAATATACTTTTTTTTATTTATAAAAATACAGAATTTAATGAAAAATAAACTTAAAATAATATCACTTTCTTTACACCATTTTTAGGTTGAAAACAACAGAAACAGGTATATTTACAACCAAAAAAAAATCTGCTCTAAGTAAAAAAAAGATACCGTTGGTGGCGGTGCCCCCCTCTGGCGGCCAAAGGGCCCCCCCATTGGCGGCCGGTCGGGGATGCCAAAGGCCTCCCCCCATGGGCTGTGAGGCCCCCCAAAGGTTTTGGGGAAATTTGTTTTATTGGACTTTGCTCAAACCGAAACTTTCCCTATGACTAACACATTTGAATCGGTCGAAAGGTAAATAGTGCCCCAGAAGGAGGGTAGTCACACCGTCTTGACAAACATAGACCTTGTCAGAAATGGTACTCTTGGCAATTTTTTCTATATTTACAGTGTAGTAGTTCCTGTAGTTTAACGAACGAATTGCCAACAATTTCGTTCGTGGAATTATATTTTCAACAATACAATTCCTATAAACGTCCATGTCAAAATTCTTATCCACATAGCGCGTGGGTAATCCTTCGCAACGTTTTTTGATTTCCTCGTCGTGTGTCAGTATAAAGTACACCTTCGGACTTACAAACGTACCACAGGAAATCATGTCATTTCCCGTTTCTGATTTTAAAATAAAAGCTGATTTGGCGCCCGACGTTTCACTAGTTCTGGGTAGACCTCCCCACTCCAGTTGGTGTAGTCCATCGGCGAACTGATGATTTCACCGTGTGCCAAATCATCAAGTAGGTTTTGAGCTTTTACTTTTAACAGTAGAGAATCGGTGTCTCTGTAGCAGACCTCTACTTGCCCCTTCTCCGGCCACTGTATCCAAGCCAAATTGTAGTATAATTCCAACATGCGCTTTTTAGAGATCTCCAAGATCGCACTGCCTGCAGCAAAATTTTTATTCAATACCATGCTTCTTTTTTTCTTATTCAATAGTACCATGTCCGGGCCAATGATTGTAAAGGAAGTGTAATTTGTATCGGCAATAATTTGAGCACATTGTTTGGGATCGGTCACGATGTCACAACGACTTCTATTGTGAACACTTTCGCACATTTTACCAAAATCCGAATTTAAAATGAGCTTATAGATTTCTTTTTCGGCTTTTGTCTGCACTTCAGAGCGTTTCTTGACAGAAGTGTCAACAAACGTTTTCAGATAGGGTTTTTGATTAAACTGGAGGGCTCTATGAACCTTTGTGACATTGAAACCGTTGTTGCACATCTATTTTAAAGCCACATGATGTACAACAATATTTTTCTTCGGCAGGAGGTCGGCAATAAGTTTTTGTTTTGAGGATGACCAATGCAATCCTATCACCTCAACCATATGCCTTTTGCAGGGGACTCAAAGAGTCCCTAGACACAGGTCTATTGATGCATGGAAAAACAAAATCCTTGACCGAATCGTAAAGCTCAACCGGTATCTCCCTATCAATTTCAAAAAAACATCCAACCGGTCCATTCTCCTAAAAACTGTCAATGTTGGGGAAATTGGAGGCTTGAGGGTCATTGAGCCATTTATAGTCATCGTATGGTAGCGCATAATGGGACATGGCCGAGGGGTAGAGGGAATTCATGTCAATGAACACTGCATCCGATTTTGTTCCCGTCTTCTCTCCAGTTGGATCAGTTTCCAAGATACGATCTCCGTGAAAAACGTATCCACCCCTCATTGACCTCTCGATGAACAGGTGCTGATCGATGTCAGTGATCAGCCCGATTTTTTCACCACTAATTATTAGGATGAGGTCCATTACCATATGAGGAGATGAAAAATAATATCCTAAATCAAAATTAAATTCCTCATATATTATGTCCGTATTTTTACACATAATGTCTAACAAGGTTAACATATCACTTGACAAATACAGCTTGCAGTAGTCAAACCCATTTTTACACCCTCCTTCTGCCCCCACTTTTTTGGCACAACTGTATTAATCTGGAGTACACCTACGATCGTTTAGACTGTCTTAAAACGACTCGATCGAGGGAATAGTTTCCTTGGTGAATCTCGACATGGAACAGTAATAATCATAAGGATATATGCCCTTGACCGTCAACAAATCATATAAATCATTTGGAAATTGTTGCTTGAGAAGAGGGAAAGCGTTGCAGCCGTCATTGTTTTTCTGCACTTGAATTAATTCGCTCAAAGATTTGGGAAAAACTGAAGGAATCTAAAAAGCGAATTTTATTCAAATTTAGCAAGCAACTTTTCCGACCATTTAGAAATGATTTTGTAGGAAAAGCTGTCTATCACCCATGCATCATCAACAGCTCCATTTCTTTGAAGATGTGCCTTTGCTGGTAACACATACTTCAGATCATAGTTAGAATCATATATAGAAACCGGAAGAAAGAGCAGCTGTTTAATTTTTAAATTACATGAATTGTGAGCCCACCCCCGAAAGTTACTTTTCCCCGTTGAATTGGTGTCAATAAGGAGATTATGATCCAGAACAGTATCTTTTGCGGCAAGAGCACCCCTTTAAACCCAAAAAATGTCCCCTTTTCTAGTGCCCGTTGCTCCTTATCTGATAATGACATTAGGTAATTGGTGTGACGCAATCGTAAAATTGCACCGTTCGCTGTTTTTATTAAACACACCAATAACTTATCCATGCCACCCTCCTCATCTATAGTCACAAAAAACTCTTCCAATTGCATTTTATTGTTTGAATCGCGTCGGGCATGCGCATAGGAACACGCAACGAGTTTGCGTGTGTCTCCAACAGTCTTGATTCACAATCCAAAGATACTTTATCAATCTCTAGCAGGGAATTTCGGAAGTTTTTAAATTGTAAAGTAGCTTTGTCCCCTGCCGGCATTTCTATTCTTTGATTACCATGAAGTTAGCAATATCTCATGTGATTCGCGAATGCTCGTTCAGGTGTAAATGGGGAAAGACACATGGGGCAATAGTGACAATCCTCTTTCTGAACACCTTGAGATAAGAGTTGACTAATTGCCGTAACGGGAAAAAATGACCATAGGAGTTTACATCTTTGGGGGGCTCATGGACAATCCAAACCCAATTTTAAACATTAACTACCAATGGTGTCCTAACTGAATATAAACCCCCTTTTCATTCGGTTTCTTTCCCCCATTTACAAAGTCTGTTTCGCACTGAAGAACAACTACCCCCAACCCGAGATTTTCATTTGCTATTTCAAATATGGTTATTTCTTTTAAGGACACCAGATACTTTCCCTCTCAACAATCAAAACTTACTTTAGGGAAATTGTTTCCACCATTACGTGCAAGTCTGTCGAGATTTTTATTGTTGAATCATTTTTCAATGTTTTATGAGCTGCTGCTAAAAATACATATTTAAAGCATTTCAGCCCTGTGTCAAAATTGAAACCCTGAACCCCTTTGGTAGCCGACAAACCTGGGTGGCACTTTATACGTCGACTACCTGTCCCCACCCCCCTTAAAATAAAGTTTTTTTTAAATCTACAGAGATTCAGATCCATATATTCAATGTATAAAATGGTGGACCCGCTCCCCTTCTTGCTTAATGTGTCGAAAGTTCATATTAATTTATAGACCGAATTGAAAAAGTTACCCTCAAATTCATTTATAACAGGGTAAAAAGTTTGGTTGCCAGTTGAAAAATGAAAATAAAATATGTCCCCTGATGTCCCCCTTTGTAAGTAAACTTTTTGATTGACTGATGCCTTAATCCCCACTGACGACCCCAGTTCTGAATCTGAATCTCAATAAGTGCTCGAATTCGGTCGATGTATGTATGAAGAACATTGACGGGGTCTGTTAAAATGACACTCCCGTCAAACAAGTTTTCCTAAGGAGGATTAAAATCTACCCTATGTGTTTGTAAGTAACCTAGAGCAGATTCTAACAAATAAAATTCACGTAATTCCAGGGACACGACACTATTTTCATGTCCTGCACCTATTTGTACAGGACCCAATTCACTAATAATAAAGTCATCGTCAAAAATGTCCCCGGAAACATCAGATCCAACAATTTCCATAAGACCAATCATTTTTTCCGTTGTAAACTGAAAATCCAGGGGGATACTAGATGACGTACCTTCACTAACATCATCTGATTGTTCCGGTGAGAGTGGACAATTACCCATGATATTCTGAATTCCTGGACCAGGGAGGGCAGTTATTTTTGTAGCTTCCCCCGGAAACTAAAATGAATGGATTGAGTTTTTTTTTCATTGAGGAAAATTTTATCACAATTATAACACACTATTTATTTTTTTCTTAGTTGGATTTGTATTCATATTATTATTTATCAAACATATGCATAATGAATTAAAAATTTTGCTTATAGCATTATTTATAAAACACGTGCATAATAAATTACAAATTTTATTAATAGCACACGGAAACACACATACACACACACACACACACACACAAGGACGCACACACAAACACATACAATACATACAATACAATATACATACAATAGCACACACAAACAAATGCATAATAAATTAAAAATTTTGCAACACAAGGACGCACACACAAACACATACAATACATACAATACAATATACATACAATAGCACACGGAAACACAAATACACAAACACACACACAAGGACGCACACACAAACACATACACACACACCTACACACACACACACACACACACACACACACACACACACACACACACACACAAACACACACACACACACACACACACATACACACACACACACACACACACACACACACACACACACACACACACACACACACACACACACACACACACACACACACACACACACACACACACACACACACACACACACACACACACACACACACACACACACACACACACACACACACACACACACACACACACACACACACACACACACACACACACACACACACACACACACACACACACACACACACACACACACACACACACACACACACACACACACACACACACACACACACACACACACACACACACACACACACACACACACACACACACACACACACACACACACACACACACACACACACACACACACACACACACACACACACACACACACACACACACACACACACACACACACACACACACACACACACACACACACACACACACACACACACACACACACACACACACACACACACACACACACACACACACACACACACACACACACACACACACACACACACACACACACACACACACACACACACACACACACACACACACACACACACACACACACACACACACACACACACACACACACACACACACACACACACACACACACACACACACACACACACACACACACACACACACACACACACACACACACACACACACACACACACACACACACACACACACACACACACACACACACACACACACACACACACACACACACACACACACACACACACACACACACACACACACACACACACACACACACACACACACACACACACACACACACACACACACACACACACACACACACACACACACACACACACACACACACACACACACACACACACACACACACACACACACACACACACACACACACACACACACACACACACACACACACACACACACACACACACACACACACACACACACACACACACACACACACACACACACACACACACACACACACACACACACACACACACACACACACACACACACACACACACACACACACACACACACACACACACACACACACACACACACACACACACACACACACACACACACACACACACACACACACACACACACACACACACACACACACACACACACACACACACACACACACACACACACACAAACACACACACACACACGCGCGCGCGCGCGCAACACAACACAACACAACGTTTGGCTAATAGCAATAAAATGCAATAAAAAAAATATCGGTCGAGGGGTTAGCATTAGCTCAGTAAGAAGTCGTAACCTATTTTTCCAATGACCCAATTCTTTATAGTACCACTCGTGTGTTTACCGGGTACTAAATAAGTACCAAAATTCATGTAGCAAAGTTAGGGTTTTCTCCCCCCCCCCCTTTTCTACAACACCTCTTTATAAAGTTAAAAGACTACCAATTTTTCACCCCATCATCAAAACTTAATTCCCCTCCTAGAATTATATTGAGTAAATACTCGCCCCCAACCCTCACTCATACAAAGTACCCGAAATAGAGCTTGATCAATTTTAACTTTGCTACATGGATGCCATCTCTGAGCCGAATGTAAAAGTTCAAGGATAAGCAACTTGTTTAAAAAGAGAATTTGCAATCAACATTATGATTGCGCTAAAAGCTGAAAGCTATCTGATAAATTTTGCTTACCACCGAAGTTATAGGTAGCTCGATCTAACAGTTCAAGGTGCGAAGTGAATCACACTATCTCTCCTCAATTTCATGCTTCTGATTGTGTCCGTGTCAGTAGTGTCAGTCTCACCATCTAGCTTTGGGCCACCTTCCTCTAAAATAACTTCAAAATTGAACTCTTCTCTGTTATTGGTGCCAGACTCGCCACCGAGCTTTGGTCGCTTTTGACTTGACGTTTGAATATCAGAGTCCTGGAAATAAAAATCAATTTCAGTCTTTTCTAGTCACATACTTACCAGCTACTAAATAAGTACCATTTTACACCTCCCTCAAAACTTAATTCCACCTCCTAGAATTATTTTAACTACATACCTGCCCCCCCAACCCCGTCACCCCATATAAAGTAGCCAAAGTAGAGCTTAGTCAATTCTAAATTTCACCATTTTTTATTCAGAATATTAATGGGGGGTGCCCCTCCCACTCCAAATACATTAAGGATATTGTTTGTATTTAATTGTTTGTATTTGTATTTAAAGTATTGTTCAATAATAGTCTTAAAAGTGTGATATTTCTGTAAAGTACATAAGAAACATTTAGAACCGAATAGCCTATACCTGTATGGAATGCCGTAAAACATATTTTTAAATACGATATATGAAAAAAATATACAATTTTGATTATTTAGTCCTTATATTATTTATTCAGAATATTAATGGGGGGCGCCCCCTCCCACTTCAAATAAATTAACGATATTGTTTGTATTTAAAGGAGACGTATTGTTCAATTATAGTCTTAAAACGATATGTTTCTGTAAGGTGCATAAGAAACATTTAGAACCGATTAGCCTATATATGTATGGAATGCTGTAAACATATTTTTAAATACGATACATGAAAAAAAAATACAATTTTGATTATTTAGTCCGTCTATTATTTATTCAGAATATTAATGGGGGGTGCCACCTCCCACTCCACATACATTAACGATATTGTTTGTATTTAAAGGAGACGTATTGTTCAATTATAGTCTTAAAAACGAGATATTTCTGTAATGTGCATAAGAAAAATTTAGAACCGAATAGCCTATATCTGTATGGAATGCCGTAAAACATATTTTTTTAAATACGATACATGAAAAAAAAATACAATTTTGATTATTTAGTCCGTCTATTATTTATTCAGAATATTAATGGGGGGCGCCCCTTCTCCAACTCCTCTTTTTTTTCTACAATAATTACCCATGATTATTAGCCGAGTTTGCCTAATTAAGTCTGCAGTGAAATATGGATGCAATTTCATGAGAAGCGACAAAGTATCCCTTTTAGTCAAAATATCTAAACAGCTGTTATAGAGCCTTCGAATTTTATCGTAGATATGTAATTATGATTGTTTACTTCGAGGGTTTGCGTCATGCAATTACAGAAGTTCACTTTCTGTGTAAAACCCGGAAGATAGATAATTGGTAACTATAGGAAAAAAATGGAATATGTTCTTATGATAAATCAAGAATAATGTTTATTTACTTACCAACACAATTCTTTTGTTGTCCATTAGAACGAATAAGTTTGTTTGTAATAGGCTTAATATAAGTTCTATTTATCAACTGATCTAGAAAGACCAATTTCTTCCATATTTATACCGAAAAAACAAGAGTATAAGTCCTCCAGCTGTAAACCAGTATTTCTAGAATGAGACCATCCTTTGAATACGCAATATAAGGAATTTTGAATATTGAACCAGGAAAGAAAAAAACATTTTACGACGACGGTTGAACGAAGTTGCTAAAGCACATATCATCTAAACCAGTCTGATTGCATTATACAGTCTCAACCATAGTTTCAAAACATGTTTGATCACTTTATAGGTCTATAATATAAAAGGATTGATCGCTTTTTGCAATCTCGTCCCTAGTTCCAAAACGTGTTTGATCACTTTGCTTGGAAAGGCACCAAGGAACATAATCTAGGCAAATCCATACGACATTTCGAGGGGATAATCACTCTCTTCGAAAAGGTGTAGAGCTTCTATAGAAACGTCTTCCTATGGCCTCTATAGAACGTGGTTCCTATAGCCTCTATAGAATAGCACAGTGATTCCTAGGGCCTCTATAGAAATGGAAGGTACTACTCTGCTTAAGTCCTCTGCTACTAAGTCTTCTACTGAGTATAACAAGTTTTCCGATGGTATTCATCGCTTCCGCTGCCCTAGATCTGGGAATGCATTTGAGACTCATAAAATCATATCAAGAACTCAAGCAAATGGGGGACGAGGGGCAAACACAATTAAGCTGGGAGGACCAGCCCCGCCGTGGGTGGCCTCCTTGTCCGTAGGAGACATGGTTACAGATTCTGTTCAGTTTTGTGCCCTCATGCACGTCGGTATTAAGGTTATTTTTGTTTTTTTGTTAATGGGTTGGTTTTATTTTGTTTTTTTTTGTTGATTAAGGTTGGTCGTAAAAAGGGCTGAAAAAAAAAGAAAAAAAAGAAGGAAAAAAGTGCCACAACAAGAATGGGTTTCTTGTGGACGGAGGACGCCCAGTATTTTAAAGTTTTAAGAGTAAGTCTTCTGGAAGAACACCTTTAAAATTTGAATTCGTATTAGTGAAAATTGAAGGATATGAATTTTAAGAAATTGAAGTAAAAATGCCACCGAAAAAGCGTCTCCTAGAGGGTGAAGGACACCATGGAACGGGGAGAGCGGTTGATATTTGGCAAGAAAAAAGTTAAACTGTAGTGTGCCTTCATGTCCACTAATATATTGCCTGGTATTTAATAATTTTTTTTAAGTTTAGGTAATATGATAATGTATAAAGTTGTAAGATTTATATGTTTTTGTATTGAATATCACCGAGTGGAGAGGAGGAGGGGAGGAAAAAAATAACAACTACCTCTGAAAAATGTGAAACAAAATTCCTTCTGTTGACACACAGAACATGGCGATGGTGGTGGTTCTGGTCTTGAGGTCAGTTTTGGGTTTAGGTCCCATTTTCAACTTGATGATTGCGATGCTGACGAGACATCAAAAAAGTGGAACCCTTTTTTCCTGATAAATGAATTCAGCTTTGTGAAGACGTCTGAGTCAAAGCCAAAGACAATGTTGGTGCCGATTTCCATGGAAACGGGTTCTGCTGAATGCATGATATACAGGCTGGAGTCACAGTAACCCTGGTCTACCAATGCGGCAGTTAATGTGAGATCAGCATTCAGCCAGAACCACTCGCACAGAATTACTATGTCGTCAGGGAACGGCATCACCATATTCTGCGTGTCAACAGAGTGGCATCTTCGCCCAGACAAGTAGCCAAACTGTATGACCCGCCCAACTAATACTCTCTTTCCCCTGCCAACCGGTCTGTAAACGCGCCATTCACCGATACGCAATTCCGATTTCACACCGACCTCTACATTGGTTTGTGGCGACTCACTTAGTCCTACTCGTCAGCCCTGGACCGTTTGAATCGGCCGTTTTAATCACCCGTTTTAATCGCCCGTTTTTATCACCCGTTTTAATCGGTCACTACTCAGCTTTCAAGAGCTTTCCCTCAGAAGCCAAAACAGCGTGTTTTTTTTTTATTGGTGTTATGGAGCCGTCAGAAGTCTTGACAAGGCAAAACCTAGAATTCTTCATGTTCGTCACAGGCGAACTAACCCAATTTTTCTCAACTTGGTGTTTCACACAGTGAGCAATCACTGACAAATCTTCAAAGATGCCGTCACTTTCCGAGCCCGATTCAGTGTCAGTCGTGGCAGCCTTTTCCTGCTTATCAGACAGAGTATTTTCCTCTGAGTCATCGTCTGAGTCACTGTCGTGAAGTAAAGAAAGACGAACATTCGGTAATTGGTGACCGAAAGCAGAAAGTACGTCGTCGGGTATCAAGGCTTTCATTATTCTCTGGCTTTCAATACGAGCTCGCCCTAACTCGAGATTGATTTCATGGTCCCCGGGCAAAGAAAAATTGGAACTGACAGACACAACACCAATAGATCTAGCTCGATTGGCCTTGGGCAAGGATAACTGTTCATTAGAATATTCAGCTTCAAAATCCGTCATGCTTTCATATCGACGAATTCGATGTAGAAGTTGGAGGAACGAAAAGTTTATTACGGTGCTGTAAGTACTGGTTTGAGACCGCATCCTCCTAAGAAAATCTTCACACGGTTGGCTATTTATGTCGGAGAGTTTGAAGAGACGTTCGAGCCCAAGTCGTTTTAATCTACAAATGAGGAACACTAGGGAATGCATATTTATCTTTAGGCAATGGTAAAGGTTTGTAGTAATAAAATTCTCGTTCAAAGCATAATGTCCACTTTTTTGGACCCAGGATCTCCAATGTCGAACTCAGTAAACAACACGACCAATTAAATATAACCTCTCAAGAGGAGAAAGTTTGCCGTCGTAAAAAACGCACCGTACGCTTTCCATAAGCCAAAGATAAAACTGTGTTCCTTCGCTTCAGGGAACATGCTGTTTCAGGTGTGCCGGAGGCACGGAGGCAAAGCCGGAGGCACGAAAGAAGGGACACCTGCGACGGTCAGTTATTAGCCTCCTCGAAAAAATAGCATGCTCTCATAGGAGCAGAAAAGTCCATAGGTAGCCCTCAGAAAATAAAACATCAATTTATAAGACTATCAATAGTCCTTTACTGGCCAAAAGATCTATGACTTTTGTATTCAATTACAATTTTAGGAGACTAAAGTGACCGCAGTCTTCATTCAACTTTCAAAATATCTTTCTTATCATTTGCACAAAAAACTGGCACTGAATAACAAAAGCATGTTCAGGATTTTGTTCGAAGGGTTACACAAAAACAACAAAACGCATCAAAATTTGTTTATATGCACTTTTGTTACTTTTTTTACGATTCAGGCAGAGATTGGGGGGGGGGGAGTTTAAACTCGACAGCCTCCCTCCCTAGATAAAGTATTGCTGAATAGGGAACAAAACTAAGAGAGAGTATAATGTATAATAATCTTGAAATCCAGAAATACAAGGGAATAAACACTACAATAAGTTGTAGGATATTGACAAAACCATACCTGAACAGCAGAATTGACATTTGTCGTAAAATTAAAATCTCCAAAGATAACGAAATCAATAAGAATTCCAAATAGGGATAGCTCCTTTTATTAGACAGTGAAACGAAAATATAAAACAAAGACGTTATTTAGAGTCTTTGTTTTATATTTTCATTTCACTGTCTAATAAAAGGAGTTATCCCTCTTTGGAATTCTTATTGATTTCGTCATAGAATATTACAGATTTTATTGCCCTAAAATTAAAGCATTTTCAAAATGTTTGCGAATTTGTTTTTGAGTAAAACATGTATGTGCAAAAAATATTTATTCTTTAGATTTCTTCTTGCATAGGTAACCATCGACAACGATAAGCGGCAGCAGCTCGTCAGGATTCAGCTTATACTCATCTTGGCATGGAAAGTCAGGATCGTATTTTCTAAAATATAATACAACTACATTTTTTTTTAGCTCCTTGTTAATTCAATAGCACTGTTTGATTCATGTAATAAAATTTACTTTTTAAATTTGCTTATTTGAAGCAGTGTCACACACGATATTCTCATATAAACGATCATTTTCTGTAATAGCCAAATAAAATTCAGTAGGTTTATAATCATAGCAGCCAAAATATTCACAGGGATGTTTTACAAACCAGACTCTCTTATTATTCCAGATATTAAAGCGTAAACCATGTTCTTCCTCTCCAAAAAAAAAAATAAATAAAAAACCACGACAATACCAGTCTCTTAAACTTAAACTGAAATCCGTTTTAGGGTGTTTGCAATCATGCCACGGTAAGTATTTTCCCATTGACCACATTTATCATAATGATTATTGGAGCATTAGAAATCTATAGCGTCAGAATCAAAAACTTCTTAAAGACAGGAATTACAATCTTTAATTTGTACTGCATATCCTCTATGCAATTTACATGGATTGTATAATCTACACTTTTCGTCATGGTCATCAATAATAGTACAATTCTCACAGGATGACCAGCTTCCCAATTTATACAAACCTAACGGACATGTATAGAGTATTTTTCACAATTGAGAATCTCACTTTTAAAAATTAACTGACATGTGATCAATATCCAACAAAAAACATTTTTGAAAATGGAATAGTAACAAACTCACTCTTTCTTGTAAATTGGTTCAGATCATTGTCTTCAATATATTTCGCTAATACAATTAATCTGTTTTGTAATCTTTTTACGTGCATTATATTCACTTTTGCTGCAAAAAAAACTTTTCCTCCAACTTGAATTTGGTCAATGATATTACATACCTTGAAAACATCTTGTCCCATTCTGGGGATAGCCGACAAACCCTTGTAATTTCAACTGCTATGTTAGGTACTCTAGGTTTCATTTCACGACTGATATGGCCTTCAATATTTAATAGTCTAAAAGCAACCAATACGAAACAACATGCTGAGAAGATATATATTTGAACATATATGTTTTATTCATAAGAAAATTCACAAACATACTTAAAACACTTTATTCTTAGGGCACTAAAATTAATGTTAAACCGGTAAGAAAGGTTATTTTCCACTATGAAGCCATTAAATCGAGGATATCCTGTATACATGCTGAGAAATTCACAGAAAGTATAGCTAATCCATTGAAGATGAAATATAGTAGTGAATGAAAACCACACGTTTTGTTCGATAAATCTTGTACTCGCATCCAAATTTTAATGATATATTTCCTAATTAACTCAAGTAATTTTTAATATTGGTGTGTACAATGTATGTGGCAGGCCAGGAGTATTGAAAATTCAATATTGTTCGCGGATTGACAGATGCATAGCCAATGAACCGTCTTTACAGTCGACGAGCCACTATAAACAGTGATAATACCATTGCTAGCGTTATGAATAAGTTCAAAGAAATCCTAGGACATCAAATAGGTTTTGTATTTGGACATATGCAAATTCAATTTGAATCCACTGATTATTTGATTTGTGTTTATATTACCAAGTCTAAACGAACACTGCTATTTAGGACAATTTCCCAATAGTTACAAACTGATTTAAGGAGGTTAATGCTATATTCTCCCTGAATTCCATAGCAAATGTACACTCTAAACTTAGAGTGCCTGTTCGGGAAATACTCATATCTTGAGTACCAGACAAGACAAACACAATGATAACATGATTTTCCTCAAACATTGTGTTGCTTATACAATTTTCAAATAGTTGTGAATCTCGTTCTAGGATTTTAGTTGTCAATTCATATATGGTCCTCTAGGATGTATCAAAGGATAAAGCACAGAATTCCATTTACTTTACACACAAGCCCAAACATTTCAAATTTTTGTGGAAAATTAGTCCACGTTCCTATAGCACTAGGAGTTTTACAAAAGCCAAAGTATTTTTTGGAAGAATTTCAGCATTGATAAATAGGAAATTGGCTTAGGCTTGTAAACAACTGGCAATATGTCCTTGATTCATAATTGTGTCGGGAACGAGTAGTTTGATATTATTTCCACTTGCTCTTGATTTTTGAATTGCCAAAAAAAGAACTCAAAACCTTTTGTTTTCGTACATGTAGTGTTACCAAAGTAAGAAAAAATGTTGTATCGGTTGTAGTGACAAATAATTTTTGCAATATAAAATTGGACGAGGCAAGTTAAAACTTTATGTCAATCATAACATTGCGAGGCATTCACTGGGGTATATTGAATATTTCTTTATTTATTTTCCTAGGTAAGAATAAAACACTAGTTGTCACCTCTGTAGGTATATTGGTAGTTTTAGTCTCACGACCATTCCGTTTAGAATGACATTGTTATTACCAACTCTCGATATCTCAATAAAGAATGTATAAGGAAATATACAATTGTCCGATAAGAAGTTGGATGGATAGTCTTAAAAAATAATACGTTCCATCCTACCGATGGTCCCAGCATTTTTACCTTTGATTATATTCCATTTAAAACCAAGAAAATCTCTCAGATTGTCGTTTAGATAAGTCATTAAATTCTCAATGAGGGAGTTGATGTGAACACTTCCCTGTTCCTTTAAATAGTTGAAGTGGAGTACATCATTCTTACGAGAAAAGATTCTTCTATTGATGACACGATACAAGTCGCTTATACTACTAAATTCTTTGTATTTTAGAGTCATAGGTGGGTAAAAATTTGAGTTAAGTGACTTCATCCATTCCTCTTCCATACCATACACTGACCAGTTGTATGGTCTAACTGCATGGTCTAACTAAGTCGTATGGTCTAACTAAGTCCAAACATTAAAAGTTTTTATGGGGAATTTGTCCATGATCAAATTATGCTAACAGACGTTACAAAATCCAAAGCGATCTTTGAAGGAATTTCGCTATTGCTAAATGATGAGTCAGTGTAAGTACTTGAACCCGTAGCAATAAGTCGTCTATTCACGATTGTATGCGGAACGAGCAGTTTGACATTGTTTCCACTAGCTCTTAATTTTTCAATTTTTAAAGCAACAGAACTCATAGCCTGTTGTTTTCCTAGATGAAGTATTGCCGAGGTGAGAGAGACTAATGTATCAGGTGCAGTATTAAGCGCTTTTCGGAAAATTAAATTCGATGGTTAAAGTTTCAACTTTATATTAATCTTACCATTGAGAGGCATCCATTGAGGTATATTAAATATTTCATGATTTATTTTCCCAACCTTGTGTAAATCACTAATTCTCACTTCCCTAAGTATATTGGTGGGGTCTGTGTCTGTTTTGTATTCATATCCAAAAGCCTCTTAATTTCTCATAGGTCTCTGGAGACATCAACACTAATTGTATGCATGGTTTGAAAGATGGTTCCTCGTGCTCACTAACGTTCAATTTATGCAGACACTTATTTGTTTAAACAAATTGTGTAGTGCACAATTTTCATAGGATAAACCTTCGGCGGCACTTGGTTTTTGTACTGCAAAAAAAACATTGTTAGATTTTTTGAAAATGACATGCAAATCTATAAATGTTTAAGCCAAATCTATGATATAGTCTTTACTGGGATAAATTTGAAAATATACGTTTTCAGAGAGTGGTTGTTGCGGATAAAATTTTTCATAGTAAGGATGTTTTGTACTCATACCAACTTCTTCTGCATTGAATAGATGCAATGGTGAGGTGAATTAGGGATTAGACTCTTTATCTGGTAATTACGCCATTTCTAAGATAATAAACCCTTTTCCGATCTATCAATTTTTGCTCTTCGTTTTTTTTCTTCTTCTTTTAAAAGAGTGAGGTTTTTCGCTTCTGACCTGAGCAGAGGCTGATGAGTGATGAGGTGTTCTACCCCTTTTTAAATCTTTTCCACTTTGTCATGATTTTAATCGCTCACCGATGGATCACGTGCTGGACTTAAGATATTGTGAAGCATTTTCTTTATTTTCCTTTCCAGGGCCCCAATCATTTAGTGTAGAGGACGCAAAGTCCGTGGCAACTAGAGAAATATATATTTAGCCAGAGAAAGAACAGATCGAAACAACTTAGCGAACAAATTTCCCAGGCCGTAGCCTGACATGGAAAAAAGACCCCTGTAATAGCCCATTCCATGACCAAATTTTTGTGGTCTAAGAGTAGCAACATAGCAAACAGTATCAGGACAAACAAAAGTGTTTTTTCTAATAATCATCTCACTGAATGGGTTGAAAATGACACATCAAACTTATTTTTGCTAAATTATAAATTACTCTTATTGCATAGACCTTGCGCAGACACGGGACAAACATATAGAAACATATAATAACACTACATATATAAAACAAACTGCTGAATTGGAGACTGATACGACCCTCCTCCCACCAAAATTAGATTTTTACAGACCGGGAAGTTGTCTACAGAATATATATACATCTCACTCTCCCCCGTCAGAGCTCTCCCCCTGGGACGTAACTCTCCCCCGTCAAAAAATTTGATGGAAAGTATTAAGTTGCTCTTGATGATTGTTTCTTCAAAAATACTTATGAAATACTAAAAAAGATCGTCTATATGATATAGCAGTTACACCATACGACTGGTCAGTGTATGGTGAGGAATAGGAATGGATTAACTCACTTAACTCTAATTTATACCCACCTATGACTCTAAAATACAAAGAATTTGGAAGTATGAAAGACTTGTATCGTGTCATCAATAGAAGAATCTCTTCTCATGAGAATGATGCACTCCACTTTAACTATTTAAAGGAACAGGGAAGTGTTCACATTAACTCCCCCATTGAGAATTTAATGACTCATCTCAACGACAATCTGAGAGATTTTCTTGGTTTTAAATGGAATATAGTCAAAGGTAAAAATGCTGGGACCATCGGTGGGATGGAACGTATTATTTTTTAAGACTATCCATCCAACTTCTTATCGGAGAAATTTATATTTCCTTATGCATTCTCTATTGAGATATCGAGAGTTGGTAATAACAATGTCATCCTAAGCAGAATGGTCGTGAGACTAAAACTACCAATATACCTACAGAGGTGACAACTAGTGTTTTATTCTTACCTAGGAAAATAAATAAAGAAATATTCAATATACCCCAATGAGATGCCTCGCAATATTAAGATTGACATAAAGTTTCAACTTGCCTCGTCCAATTTTATATTGCGAAAGTTATTTGTCACTACAACCGATACAACATTTTTTCTTACTTTGGTAACACTTCATGTACGAGAACAAAAGGTTTTAAGTTCTTTTTTTGGCAATTAAAAAATCAAGAGCAAGTGGAAATAATATCAAACTAATCGTTCCCGAAACAATCATGAATCAACGACATATTGCCAGTTGTTTACATGCCTAAGCCGATTTCCTATTTATCAATGCTGAAATTCTTTCAAAAAATACTTTGGCTTTTGTAAAACTGCTAGTGCTATAGGAACGTGGACTAATTTTCCACGAAAATTTGAAATATTTGGGCTTGTGTGTAAAGTAAATGGAATTCTGTGCTTTATCCTTTGATAAATCCTAGAGGACCATATATGAATTGACAACTAAAATCCTAGAACGAGATTCACAACTATTCGAAAATTGTAGAAGCAATACAATGTTCGGGTAAACTCATGTTATCATTGTATTTGTCTTGTCTGGTACTCAAGATATGAGTATTTTCCGAACAGGCACTCTAAGTTTAGAGTGTACATTTGCTATGGCATTCAGGGAGAATATAGCATCAACCTCCTAAAATCAGTCTGTACCTATTGGGAAATTGCTCTAAATACCAGTGTTCGTTTAGACTTGGCAATATAAACACAAATAAAATAATCAGTATATTCAAATTGAATCTGTATTTGTCCAAATACAAAACCTATTTCATGTCCAAGGATTTCTTTGAACTTATTCATAACGCTAGCAATAGTATTATCAGTGTTTATAGTGGCTCGTCGACTGTAAAGACGGTTCATTGGCTATGCATCTGTCAAACCGCGAAAGATATTGGATTTTCAATACTCTTGGCCTGCCATATACAATGTACGCACCAATATCAAAAATTACTTGAGTTATTTAGAAAATATATCATTCAAAATTGGATGCGAGTACAAGATTTATCGAACAAAATGTGTTGTTTTTATTCACTACTGTATTTTAGATGGATTAGCTATACTTTCTGTGAATTTCTCAGCATGTATACAGGAAATCCTCGATTTAATGGCTTCATAGTGGAAAATGACCTTTCATACCGGTTTAATATTAATTTTAGTGCCCTAAGAATAAAGTGTTTTAAGTATGTTTGTCTATTTTCTTATGAATAAAACGTATATGTTCAAATATATATCTTCTCAGCATGTTGTTTCGTATTGGATGCTTTTAGACTATTAAATATTGAAGGCCATAGCAGTGGTGAAATGAAACCTAGATTACTTAACATAGCAGTTGAGATTACAAGGGTTTGTCGGCTATCCCTAGAATGGGACAAGATGTTTTCAAGGTATGTAATATCATTGACCAAATTCAAGTTGGAGGAAAAGTTATGTTTGCAGCAAAAGTGAATATAATGCACATAAAAAGATTACAAAACAGATTAAATGCATTAGTGAAATATATTGAAGACAATGATCTGAACCAATTTGCAAGAAGGAGTGAGTTTGTTATTATTCCATTTTCAAAAATGTTTAAAAAAATTTGATATTAGGCGTGTAGAATGCATAGGGCAGGCCCAAAGGATTAAAAAATACAATATTCTTTGCTGTTTGAAAGATGCCTACCAAATGAGCAGCCTTTACAGTTGATGGACAACCATTAACAATGATAATGGCATTTGTAACACTGTGAATATGTTCAAGGAAATCGGAGGGTATGCTAAAGGATTTGTATTGTGATATGTACAGATCCAAGCTGAATACTTGATTAATCAACTTTTTTTCATGGCGTCAAGTCTACTAAGACACTGCCATCAGGGGTAGTTTCAGAAGAGGTTTCAAATTTATTAATTTAGATTAATGCTATACTCTCCATCAACCGCTCGGCAAAGGTGCACTCTAAACATACAGTGCCCATTCAGACAATTCTTATACCTTGAGTAAAATACAAATCCAATACAATGATACCATGACTTTTAGCAAACATTGTATCAGTTATACCATTTTCAAATAGTTGTGATTCTTGATCTAGGGATTGCATCGTCAATTCGTATAGCGTTCCATAGGATTTATTAAAGGATAAATTGTAGAGCAGAAATTCATTTACTCCGCATGCAATTGATGAAAGCCCGAACATTAAAAGTTTTTATGGGGAATTTCTCCATGATCAAATTATACTAGCACACGTTACAAAAGCCAAATCGAGCTTTGAAGTAATTTCGCTATTGCTAAATGATGAGTCGGTGTAAGTACGTTAACCTGTACCAATATGTCGTTGATTTTCGATTTTATGCGTGACGAGCAGTTTGATATTGTCTCCACTAGCTCTTAATTTTTCAATTTCTAAAGCAACAGAACTCATAACCCGTTGTTTTCTTACATGAAATATTGCCGAGGTGAGAGAAACTGTTGTTTCAGGTGCAGTGGTAAGCAATTTTCGCAAAATAAAATTCGATGGGTAAAGTTTTAACTTTATATTAATCTTAACATTGAGAGGCATTAATTGAGGTATATTAAATATTTCATGATTTATTTTCCCAGCCATGTGTAAATCACTAGTTTTGCCTCTCTAAGTATATTGGTGGAGTCAGTGTCTGTTTTGTATTCAGATCCAATAGCCCCTTAATTTCTTATAGGTCTCTGGAGACATCAACACTAATTGCATGCTTTGTTTGAAAGATTGTTCCTCGTGCTCACTAACGTTCAATTTATGTAGACACTTATTTGTTTAAAGAAATTGTGTAATGCACAATTTTCATAGGATAAACCCTCGGTGGCACTTTATTTTTGTACTGCAGAAAAATCATTGTTAGGTTTTTTGAAAATGACATGCAAATCTATAAATGTGGAATAAAAACATACAAGAGTGAGGTTTTTCGTGTCTAATCTGAGTAGAGGCTGATGAGGGATGAGGTGTTTATCAACCTTTTTATACCTTTTCCACTTTATCCTGATTTCAATCGCTCACCGAGGGATAGCGTGCTGGAATTGAGATATTGTGAAGCATTTTCTTTAAAATCCTTTCCAGGGCCCAATTATGTAGTATAGAAAATGCAAAATCCACGGCAACCAGAAAAATATATTTTTAGCCAGAGAAAGTGGAGATCGAAACAACTTAGCAAACAAATTGCCTTGGCCGTAGCCTGACATGGACAAAAGACCCCTGTAATTACCCATTCCATGACCAATTTGTTTTGGTCTAAGAGTAGCAACATAGCTATCAATATCACGACAAACAAAAGTGTTTTTTCTAATAACCATCTCACTGAATGGGTTGAAATGACATGTAATCAAAGTCAAACCTATTGTTATTGCTAAATTTATTACTGTTATTGCATAGACCTTGCGCAGACACGGGACAAACATATGGAACCATATAAAAACACTACATATAAAAAACAAACTGATGAATTGAAGACTAATCGGACCCTCCTTCCACCAAAATTAGATTTTTTCCTGATCAGGAAGTTGTCTATACTCTATAAATACATCTCAATATGAAGTAAGGTAATGGCTGCCTGGTAGTACTTTACACCACCCGCGTATACGTAGACTTTTTCCGATATGACTGACATGGTATTTTTTCCCGAATTATCGATATATTTTTTAAATTTTAAAGGGCTAATTGCCATTACTTTCGCACTTGGAATTAAATTATTCTCTACTGGAACTAAATTAAATTTTGATTTTTTGGTAACCGGAGCAATATATTGTTTCTCCAGGGGTAGTGCGGAGCGAAACAACTTAGTAAACTAATTGCGAATACCATAACCAGACATTGATTAAATACCCTTGGAACCGTCCATTCCATTACCCAGTTCTCTCGGTCTAAGAGTAGCAACATAGCAAGCAATATCAGGACAAGCAAATGTTAATTTTCTATTAACCATCTTGAATGGGTCGAAAATGACATTAAATCCCAGCCAAACCTTTTGGTATTGCTAAAGGATCACCTGGTTTGCTTGATAATATTAACTGGCAGAGTTTCAAATATGAAGTTTTTACAGGAATTTTTTGAAGGTTCTTTATATTGTAGTGGTGAATATGTTTGCAGTGTTTTTTTTTAAGAACACGTATTAGGGGGACATTGGTATTACCAATTCTTGATGTCTCAACAAACGATACATAAAGAAATGTACAATTGTCTGATGAAAAGCCAGATGGTTAGTCTGCAAAAAAACACGATCCATCCCACCGATGGTCCCGGAACTTTTACCATTGATTATATTCTGTTTAAAACAAGAATGTGTCTCAGATTATGGGTGAGATTAATCATTTCATTCTCAATGGGGGAACTAATGTAAATCCTACCGTGTTCAAATGAATAGTTACAATGGAATGCATCATTCTTGCGAGCCGAGAGTCTTTTATTGATTGCATGCTACTAATCATTCATGGTACTAAATTCTTTGTATTTTAAATTGAGATGGGGGTATAAATCAGAGTTAAGTGATTTTATCCAGTCTTCTTCCTCACCATACACTAGCCAATCGTTTGGTCTAACTTCTATATCATATTTACGATCTTTTCTCAGGAGGGGATATTTATTTTTGAGAATACAATCAACAAGAGCAACTTTGTACTTTCTATCGAATTTGATGACTTGGGAGATTTTTGTCCAAAAATCGCTTGTCTTATTCAAGTCATCATAGAGGGTGGCAGACACACTGGACACGAATGTCACATAGAAATCATTGTGCATCGTGAACGTCCTAAGCGGCAATCCAAGGATCAAGATAAGAGCTGTTTCCTAGCCAATGAACAAGCGACTGTCTCTTAACCCTATAAGTTCAACTATTTAATATCTTTTCACTTTGATAAATTCCATTGTTTTTAACTTTTTGTAATCTATACACATAGATACCACGAGGAATCTCTTCATGTTTCATGTTACGTAGATGATATATTACGGGTTTAGTGTCTAAGACTTTTGACACTTTAAAAAGCTCAGTGGGCCATAAGTTACTTCCCTTTTTAATGATGTTGCTAGATCGATTGATTCGAGCTCTATCACCAACATTGAATTTCTTTCTTTTCACTTGCCTTTCACTGGAGTATTATTTAAGAAAAATATCAAGTGTATCATGGTCTCCTGGATGAACTTCAAGAAGCTTAAGATTGGAAAAGGATCTATGGGCATGCTGATTATAAATCAACGTGACATTAACTAAATCATGAATTAAAGCAGCAATATTTTTAAATGTACAGTATGTTGAGATTAAAAGTGAATAGTTCTTATCAAACGTTCAGCCAATGCCGCCATTATTGGACCCTGACTATGATAGAGCATTGTATTATATTTTAATAAAACGTATTGTTGTTTTAGATTGACAAATTCACTACCTCGATGTGTTTGAATTTTCCTATAATAATCTTGTTCAAAGATGGATTCAAGACCTTTAGCAATTTCATCACCTGTCTTTGAGCGCAATGGAACGGCATATGCACAGCCACTAAAACACTAAATGCAAAAAAATACACTTTTAGGGTCCAATGTATCGGTTTGGAACCTCATCTGAACTCAAAAGAAATGCTTGTAATGTTTGCAATGGAAAAGGGATTTATTTTTCGATAACGACTACAGCAAACTCTATGATTTCGATGAAGAATGTAACTTGGTTCATTCTGTAAATACTGTGTCGCTAGCTTCTGTTTAAGTCTAGTGACTCGAGCAAGTGTGGTGGGAGGGCTTAAACTTCTCGTTTCATCGATATTTTCATAAACACGTTTCAAAAACTTGAGCCATTTTAAACGTAAGCACGAATTGAAGTGTCCAGTGTCATGATGGCTACTAATGACCTTTTTTATTTTTCACTGATGGATATGCGGTAATTTCATTGGAAATAATATATGTGACTATACCCACTCCTCGGGTGTAATCTTATTGAGATCCAATTGAAAGTAGCCAACGGGTGATTTGTTGCCTGATTGTATGCCGAGAGTAGAGATTTCGGTTCACTGGGATATTTTTGTTTAAGGTTATGAGGATACTTGAATCACGATTAACCCTGTAGATGATATAGTAAGTACAATTCAAAGTAAGTGTCCTCATACATTTTCTCTGATGAAAGATATTGCAGAGAACATCTGTTACGGAAATATTTTTCATGATGAGATTGGACCTTGAATAAGTGTAACATTTCCTTATATCATTCGTCAGTGGATTCAGATAAATCATCAATAATCAGCCACAAGTTTGGTTCAATGATATTTAACACGTCAAGTCCTCGTATGAATTTCGTGTCCGGTGCAATAGTCTTTATTTTATCAAAGGCCTCTTGCCATATGCTCTAGCAGTAGTGGATTGTTTTTGGGGTATCTTAAAACATTTTATTACGATTTTGAATTCATTTTATTAAAATTGCTATTTTGCCAGACATTGACGGTCTGAAAATAAAACGTTCTGGAAGGACTTTTAAATTGATAAATATTACTATTCTTGCTGTCAAAATATCACTAACCTAACCTCAATCTGTTGTTTAAATACTAATTTCCTATTTTCCAAAAGACAAAAATAAAATACACGTTTTCTTTAATGTGAATAAATGCACTACAATTTGTTTTTCAAAAACAGCAATTTTACAAAAATAGGCACCTTAATACTGAAAAACTTAGAACGAAACCAATCCCCCACCCCAAGGGTCGGGCGGCCGCTGTGACTACCGAAGGCAGGGGGCCTGGGTTGGCCGGTGATGGGTACGGGATGCAAATAAATTCATAGTGTAATATTAAACACTTTTTAAAACAATAACAACGATTCCGTCTTGCGCAAATCTATAAAAGCATTACAAATAAAAACCAGGTTGAGATGGAAAAAAGGGGCCTTCCTCCTGTCTACTATTAATTTTTTCCAGACCGAGATGGAGTCTGTACCGTATACATACATCTTGGTCCGAAGTTAGTTTATGTCCCTGCGGTAGTACTTTTACACCACCCGTGCATTCATAGACCTTGTCAGATATGTCTGACATGGCATTTTTCTCAACTCTAATTGTATAGTTTTTAAATTTGAAAGAGCGGATCGCCGCGACCTTCACTAATAGAATTAAATTATTTTCTACGCAGTTTCTGTAAACACTCATGTAGAAATTTTTCTTCACATATTTAATCGACACCCCTTGCACACTTTTTTGATATTTTCATTCTGCGTTTGTTCAAAGTATATTTTTGGATCTGCAAGCACACTATTAGAAATCAAGTCACTCCCCGTCTCGAAATTTAGATATAATAACTTATTTGTGGTATGGCACTTCACTAACTCCAGGTAAATGGACTCGTCCCAATCGGTGTAGTTCATTCGAGAGCTAGTGTGCTTACCATTTTCCAAATCTTCCAATAGATTTTCTTTCTTAATTTTTAACAGGAGTAAGTCAGCGTCTCCATAATACACTTAAACTTGCCCCCTCCCCGACCGTTGTAGCTTGCACACATTGGAAAAAATTCCAACATTAGTGTTATGGAAATTTCTAACATGGTACTTCCAGCAGCAATGTTTTATTTAACACTCCATTTCTCTTTTCCTATGTAAAACGTCCATATTGGAAGCTATGACGATGAACGACGTAAAATTCGGATAAAAATTTAATCGAACACATTCTTTTGCGTCAGTTACAACGTTCTGACGATTCCTATTGTGCACATTCATGCACATTTTACGGGGTACTGAATTTAAAATAAGTTTACAAATCTTCTTTTCAGTTTTTGTCTTTTATTCAGAGCGTTTAATGACAAAGCTGTCAATAATTGCCTTCATATAGGACTTTTGGTCGAATAGGACGGCTCTATGAATCTTTTTGACCCTGAAACCGTTGGCTATCATCACCCACAAAAGAACATGGTGAACACAATATTCTGCAACCAATTCTCAAATCTCTGAAACCAATTCAACTCAATGTGGATCGTCTGAACAATTAGTTTGACCAAATGAAAATTTTAAATCAGCTGTTCCTATTTGGTTTCAAAGAAGACCCTTATCCAGAAGCTTCTGGAAGCAGCTTCTGCAGACTTCAGCTACTTAATTATGCTTAATCAAAGCTTAGGAAGAGGTCTACATGGTCTAGTGGAGGGAGAAATACTTACCAAGCCTTCTGATGGTAAAGTGATTACGGTTAAAGAGGCATCTCAAGTTGATGCTCTCCATCAGTCAACTACAGCCTATCCAAGCCTCTCCCAGGACTGTAATAAACCATTTTTCCCCTTTTGGCTCTGTTTTTTTGTTGTTGTTTTTTAAACTCTATTTATCATATAATGGTTTTACTTATGCTTGCATTTACGTTGTTTTACATTGTTCTTTTAAGTGAATTGCATAAACCGTTGATATCTCTTTCCTCTAGTTCTTTTTTATTGTTTTGCCTTTTTCTTTATTTTGTTTTTGCCTTTGTCCTTGTAATTGTTTGTTATTATTTAATTTTTTTGAGTTTTGTAGCTTGTTAGTGTTCTTTGTTCTGCAGTTTTTTTACTTTTCCTCTCTGTTCCTCGTTGCCTATAAGTTTCACCTTTTTAGTTTCAATTTACCCTCTGCTATTTCAGCCTGCTTGTTAGATATCTCATTCATTTGTAAAGATATTGTGTGCATTTGTTATGTGTGGTATATCTGGGTGATTTTTATTTCCGTTTGAATTCTTCTATTTTTAAATCAGTTATCTTTCAGCAACCAAGTAGTGCTGGCGAACAAGAGGCACACACACTTGACCGTCTTCTTGAATTTATGGTTAATTCTAGTTGCAATTGTCACACTACTATTGATTTTTGTGATAAAATAATGGCTTCTCTCTCTTTAAATAGTTGCTTTAATGTATTTCGTTTGAATGTACGTGGGATACAAGATAAGTGGGATAGTCTGAAATAATATTTGGTGTCAGGTAATTCTTGCCCTTTTGAAGTAATTGGATTAACAGAAACAAGGTTATCTGATAGTGAAAATTTAATAGCTTATGATATGCATGCTTATATTGCTATTCATGTCCCTAAATGGTATCAAAGTGCTCAGGGGGCATTTTTTTATTTATAAAATCTGATATTATATTTACTAGACGGTATGACCTTGAATCCTTTTTTACTTCAGTAGTGCCTAATATTAGGACTGTTTATTCTCTTGTCATTGATCTGAAAAGCCAGTTTGCATGTGATACTGTTTGTTTGTTTTATAAGCCCTTTCCTTTTCCAACATATCTGTTCTGTGATTTGCTTGATCAGCTTTCTGGTGTGGGGACTTTCTCTAAAAAATGTATTTATGTTTTGGGAGATTTATATTGTAATGTTTTAAATGTTGAATCAAGTGATAAGTGTGACCATCTCTTTGATGTGCTTACTTTTTCTGGGCTACTTCCTTCATTTTTTTCTTTCTCGTTTTGATCCTACAAGACGTTCTGCCACTTTGATAGATAATATTTTCATTTCTCATTCTCCTAGATTGAAGTTTACTTTGGTCTTGTTTTCACTGATCTGTCTGATCACTTCCTTATTTATCTATCACTTTTTGTGCCTAAAACTGAGATTGCTCTGAATGAGCAAGGTGAATCTTCTTTTAGAACTTTTACAGATAAAGAAATTTCTAATTTAATCTTTAGTCTCCAGAGTAATGATTGGTCCAGTGTTCTTGAAGCTAATGATGTTGAATGTGCAACAAGTTTATTTGTTTGTCGTATGGGAGCTCAGTTGGATAAGCATTTTCCTCTTAGAAAGAGACCATGGCATTCTATACCCAAATGCCCATGGATGTCCAAAGGTCTGATCAATGCTACATATATGAAGGCGTCTCTGTTCAAGGTTGCACGTAAACTTAAAACACAGGATGATCTTTTGAAGTATAAACATTATAAAAATGTACTTACTTCTTCAGTACGTGCAGCCAAAAAGCTCTATTTTTTGCGTCGACTTGATGAGTGTAGGGAGCTTGCGAAAGGTTTGGACTGTAGTTAATGAAGCTATTTCTCGCAAGAAACTCAAACAGTCCCCCCCCCCCATGTCATTACAGGAATACTGATGGATCTATTGTGGATAAAAAATTCTTCAGCAAACGCCTTCAATTCGTATTTCACCACTGTTCCTTCGGCTCCCATTCAACCCAAGAGCAGAGTAAGTAGTTTTCCCATAGCAGAAAAGTCATTTTTCCTTTCCCCATGCAGTGATATTGAAATTTTTAGTATTATTTCCCAGCTTCCAAGTAGCCGTTCAGTTGATGGTTTTGGTATGAGTAATAATGTTCTTTTAAAAATTGGTCAGTTTATTTCTAACCCCATCTCATACATAACTAACCTCTCTGTTTCTTCTGGTGTCTTCCCTCATTTATTTAAAGTTGCTAATGTTTTACCTTTGCATAAAAAAGGTGATTCATCTCTTATTTCAAACTATAGACCCATTTCTCTTCTTCCTGTCATCTCTAAGGTTGTTGAAAGGGTAGTGTATTGTAGACTCTCTTCATTTGTATTTAGTAATAATACAACTGCAGGAAATTATCTCATAACTAACTATCAGTATGGTTTTTGTCCCACTTCTCTACCTCGTATGCACTTTCAGATGCAACAGAGTTTGTGCGTGTAAATCTGGACAAGATCTTGCGTGTTTTGGGTCTATTTTCTTGACTTTCAAAGGTCTTTGATATGGTTGACCACTCTGTTCTTTTGTCTAAACTATCTTTATTTGGAGTACAAAGTGTCTCACTAGAATGGTTAAGGTCTTATCTGTCCGGAAGATTTCAGTATGTTTCGGTTAATGGTAATTCTTCCACTACTTTTTCTACATTGAAGGGTGTCCCACAGGGCTCTGTGCTTTGACCAATTTTGTTTTTAATCTATATTACTGATCTCGTTGATGGTCATCAGCCCCTTGTGCACCCTGTTCTTTTTGCCGATGACAGTAACTTTTATATTGCTGCAGTGGACCTGCCATCTGCAACTTCCCTAGCTCAAGGTCTTCTTGACAAAGTAAAAGATTGGTACTGGTCAAATGGTATGACTCTCAACAGCCAAAAAAGTGCCATTGTACACTTCAGGACTCCTTATCGTATGAGAGATGTAAGGGGCCAATCATCCTGACTTATGGGAATGATGTTTTACCGCAAGCTGCTATGGTGAAATTTCTTGATGAGTATCTTGACTGTTTTCTTTCTTTTAAACCTCATATAACTCACACCCGTACCCTCATCCTCCGCCAGTCTTCAATTTTGCACCGGGTTAACTCATTTCTTCCCCCAGATGTTATGCTATCTCTTTATTATGCTTTGATTTTTCCTTACCTTTCTATTGCTGCTCTGTCTGGGGTAATACTAATAAATCTCTTCTCTGCTCACTTCAAAGACCCCAAAATAGGGCAGTGAAGGCTACTTTTCTTCTCCCTCAGCTTTACCCTTTCTCTGATGTTTATAATGATACTGGAAGAGCTCCGCTGGATCGAATTGTGGGTAAAAGTAATCTTTATTTAGCGCATTCTGCTTTTCTAGGTAAACTTCCACCGCCTCTGCAGCAATTTTTTTCAAGAAGAGGCTCAAGTAGGTACTCTACTTTTTTACGTAGTTCTTGTCGTAGATTTATTTTACCCAAACGTTCATCTACAGCAGTCCAGAGGTCTCCTGTTTATAAATCAATTCAATTATGGAATTCTGTCCCATCGGATGTCCCTTTATTTCTGTCTGCAAAGGCAATTTTTCGTCAGGTCTTTCTAGTTTAGTAATTTCTCTCTCTCTCCTTGTTTATTTTCCCTGTTTTCTCTTGTCAAAATGTTTCTCCTTTTTATGTTTTTCCTTTACTTATCATTATTATTATATTTTTTTTACTGTATGCTAGTGTTTATTCTCTTTAAACGTTATTCCATATATATTGTTTGGTTTAGGGTAATATTTGTGGTTCTTTTAGTGCTTTATTATTGTGTTATATGGCCCACAACAAGCCAAGCTTCTTGGGCCAAATAAATTTTCTTTACGTTTGTAATAGTGCTTTAGTATTAATAAAATGATTGATGATTGATTGCTTCAGATGATGGTCGGCAATAAGCTCTTATTTCGAAGGTGTCTAGTGCATACCCCCATCCTCTACCAAAGAGATATTATGTTGACTCAGTGAGTCCTTAGACACCGGTCTTTTGTACACAGTAAAACCAAATCCTTTACACAGTCATGAAGTTCAGCTGGTATTTCACCATTTATTTCGAAAAAATATTCTTGTGGTCCATTCTCCTCAACAGTTGCAAAGTCGAGAAACTTGAGTCAAAAGGATTGTACAGCCCCTTGTGATTCCCACATGACAAAGAGTAGTCAGACATACCGATAAAGGGAGCGTCTGACTTATCACCTTTGCGTTGTCGAGTCAGGTCGGTTTCCAGGATATGATGTTCGTGAAAAAGACAACCTCTTCGCATGGATCTTTCAAAAAATAAGTGCTGATTTACCTCAGTTATCAGACCTATCTCTTCTGTACTGATTTAAATAATTAAATCCATCACCAAATGAGGAGCTGATAAATAATACAAAACCTAAACCAAATTCCTTCTAGATTTTATCTGTGTTCTTACATAAAATATCCATCAACGTCAATACATCACTTGCCAATAAACTTTACAATAATCTTCCCAATTTTTACACCTTTCCTTGGCCCAAACTTTCCTAGGGAATTCATGATCGGCAGTGGTGCAATGCCGATCGTTGATTGAATCATAATATGCTTCTATGGGCGGCAATTTTTCCTGACTTACCCCAGAGGGAGAGTTGTACTACCCATACGGACATATGCCCTTAAACGGCAATAAACGATACATTTCATCATCTGAAAAGCAGTTTTTAATGAGGGGAAAACTATTAAAATTGTCGCGTTTCTGCACTTGAATTAATTGACTTCCGGATTTGGGGAAAAACTATAGGAGTCTAACAAACGAATCTTACTCATGCACGTATTAGTATTATCTATTGTTTTTCATTTACAATCCAAGACTAGTAGCTTCTCAGATGATTTGAGTATGATGTTTTAAGAAAAAAACACCTACTCATGTGCTATCTACAACTTTACCTTTCTGCAAACGTGCCACCACTGGTAATATGAATTTCAAATTGTAGTTTGAATTGCGCATATAAACCGGTAGAAAATACTGCTGCTTGACACTCAAATTAAAAGATTTATGTACCAGTTCACGAAAGTTACTTCCCCCGATAAAAATTTTATTACTTAAATGATCATGAACTCGAACTATATATATATATATATATATATATATATATATATATATATATATATATATATATATATATATATATATATATATATATATATATATATATATATATATATATATATATATATATATATATATATATATATATATATATATATATATATATATATATATATATATATATATATATATATATATATATATATATATATATATATATATATATATATATATATTTTTTTTTTTTTTTATATATATATATATATATATATATATATATATATATATATATATATATATATATATATATATATATATATATATATATATATATATATATATATATATATATAATGTTACATTTGTACTTACTTTTAATTTCTCTCAACATGCTCCTTTTTTCTCAATAAAAATTTTCAAACTGAGGAGATTCACCTAATCATCTTGGGTGGTTGGCTTTTGTTTTGATTCCAATAGATTCCCGATCATTACAAATCCAAGTGTCATTATAGCTTCATTTTTATTTGCTAAGATTTGATACACAGAAAGCTAATTTTATCGACCTTTAGACGCCGGAAGTGAAGTGTCTGTTTATGAAAATAGGTGACTACTTGTCTGTCTCTGAGACAGACAAGCAAAATTGTAAATTGTAAAACAGACAAGCAAAAATTGGAAATAGTCATATGTTTACGATAATTTTTTTTCCTTGAATTCATGGAAAATAAAAAGTTTTGTTTACTTTAAACTTTTTACTAGTTTTTACTAGATTTCGGAAAATTTACTAGATCCTCTAAATTTACTAGATTTTTTTTTTTACTAGATCTAGTAGAATCCTACTGACGGTGGCAACCCTGATCACCGTCTCCACGGACTGTTATCCATGATGCATACGCCGTCTCAAGGGATGTTTTAATTTTAAGTACCCATGACGTTTATGGTGCCTCAAGGGATGTTGTAATTTTATTGCGTATAGCATCCAGAGAGACACATTTGACAATAACGCGGTGAACTTTCCGTCTTCCCTTGACATAACAACCGACTAATATTTGTAATTGCAAAAAAAAGGTCCGATTGAATAAGGTTCACTAGCAAGGTCGTAAAGAAGCCATACCCAGTGTTTCACTGTTTCAATGGACTGAGTTTTCACTGCAAATATTACACCCTTTTTTTCTTTACGTTGCCTAGCTTCAAATTGTATCACCGTAACACCAATCTTTAAATATTCATTAGCCCTCTCAACAATATCTATTCTTTTAAGTGTTAAAGGATACTGCCCCTTTAAACAGTTAAAATATATTTTTGGAAACTCTGCCCCCTCCCCAGCCCTATTATTTCCATATCGTCCAAATATGCCTTAATGGCATCCTTTTGCAGGGCTTTATGGCTTGCGATAAGAACTGCATACTTTAAGCACTTTTGCCCCATATCGAGACGCAAGCTTTGAACACCTTGACAACCCCTCGAATCTGCAATATATTTTACACTTCTCCTTCTTGCAAATTCATTTTTGAATTCTGTTACATTAAGATCTAATCTCTTTATAAATAAAACTGTTGATCCACTTCCCTTTTCATTATAGCTATCTACCTCATTGAAAATGCTCCCTACCCATTCCAACCCACTTAAAGTTGTGTAGGTAAGGATGAATTGTCTGCATTTCAGTTTGTATAAAATGCGGTACACCTCACCAGACTTTTCATTTAAATAAAGAAAAACTTGTGCGACGGATGCTTTAATACTATCCCGCATACCTAATTTTTTTTTTCAAGAAGGGCTCACATCTTGCCCACATAAAGAAGCAGATCTACATCATTTTCATTTGGGGGACAAGAGGGGTCTACTTTCGGATATTCAATGAGCATGGGCTATATCCTAATTTTTTCTCCGCATTACTGGGCGATAGCTGCCGCCACTGTCCCCCCAAACGACGTCCCTGCCCACATATGAGTCTAATATGTTAATTTGATCCACATAGATACTAGCAGCTGTAAGGGCGCTAAAGGGTCTTCAAATTCAGCTCTAAATACATAAACATTGCGCAAGGTAGAGTTTGACAAATAAAAAACAGGCAATACAGGAAGTTAAACAGCTCCGTTTTGTCCTACTCCCCCTTGGTCACCCTCATCACGGTCACTGTGACTACTGTGGAGGGCGAGCATTTTCTGGTCTTCTAGGGGCCTCTCGACGACACTGGATGGAATTTGCTTAAGCAAGCAATCGAAAAATTCAGTTTCGAGGCCAAGTTCGGGTAGAAAATCAAATTTGGAGGGAGATACACTATTTGGATTCACCCCCTCACAAAATAAGTTTACCCCCTCCCATTCATTTTCCTCGGGGCAAATTTTGACGCAGAGATTGCCCCAAAATGTCGGTGCCAGTGACAGGACAAGAATTTCCATGCCATAATTGTAGACTCCTTGAGCTGGTGGCGATATTGTCAGTAGTTAAGCTTAAAAAGTAATAACACCTTATTTACCCTTTGATATGGTTAGGTTTTAACCTGTAAAAAGAATATATTAACCTGAAAAATAATATTTTATTAGTCTGTAACTTTTTGTGGAGCAGAGACCTTTTCTGTTCTACTCACTTTTTAGCCTGAAAACGAAACCTCTAGCTCTATTTCTGAGGACCAAGGGGACCCCCTATTGAATTGCACTATTGAATTGTCTCAATTATTAAGGTGAAAACAAAACATACAGCTCTATATTTGAGGGCCAGGGGAGACCCTTCCCAGAAACATCGAATTGTCTCAGTTATTAGCTAAAAAAAACATATAGCTCTATTTTCAAGGATCAAACCCCTCTTCCATAGGTACCAAAAAAGCTACATAACAGTTCCCACTTATTAGCCTGAAATCAAAACCAATAGTTCTTTTTTCGAGGGACAGAGCCGACTCCTTTCCTCTCCCAGTATCGAAATAAGATTTCTGTCTCCTTTGAAATTGTGTCATAAGGTTAAAATAATTTGACTTACAGGAGGAGTATCCATTTGCAGGGTGTTAATCGAACTTAGCTCATTGTCAGTTTCCTCAATCGCTCGCATTTCAGGTGTAACCTGTGATCAAAATAACAACTTATTTTCCCTTGAAACACTCATCGTTTCATCCAATAATAGAATATATTAATAGCGTGTAATTTTTCGAGTGGTAAAGCTCTCCCTCCCAGAGGTAGTGAACAAGGCTCTCTCGATATCCTATTAGCCTGATAAATTTATTACTTTTTCAGTCTCCTGCCTCTTACCTTGCGCTAGATCCTAATATTAAAACGTTACCGCTAAAACACACAATAAGCTCTCAAGCTTTTCGAGCCGTTATCTATGATTGTCAAAAAATTGCACTTATAAAAGATTGACAATCTAGACATCTTCACCGCTCGGAATGGTGATCAGTGAAGGCCTCGCATCTTCATTGCCTTGCAGGAGGAGGTCAGAAGACCTTGTCTCCAGGCTTTGCAGGGAAGAAGGCCTCGCATCTTCGCCACCTTGCAGCGGGAAAACAAATTGGTTCCATTTTCTCCATACGCCTGGGGGAGCACATCTTCACATACCCTTGACTTCTTTGCCAGAGAAGCCTCCTTCTGGCTAAGGTTTTCATGCAATGGTAATTAAATTTTCATGTTTCAAATAACATTTTTTCAACTTGTCCCCCGTTAAATTCACCTGGTATATCAAATTGGTTCAGGTTAGAAAAGAAAATGTAAAAGAATGGCACAATTTTTAGTCGGATAATCGACATGCAAAGCCAGTGTTAAATATTGGTTCATAGCTAATCTAAGTAAATTAAATTTTTTGGGTATTAAGAAATATACAAAGTGCAGCTGTCAACCCTTAGGATAAAAAAAAGTCTTATAAAAGATAAAAATACTTAAGCTATCCAGGGATTCACGAATGAATTTTACAGAAATATCCACTTCACGACTAGGCAAATTAACGATAGATCAAAAGGGAAAAACAGTACAATTCATCGTTTAACAATATCAAGGAACATATTATCACCTGAGTGGAAGCATCAGGATATATCGATCTACAAGTTATCACTTAAAAGTTCAGCTTTGTAGCCACCCTTATTGAAAAGAGGAAACCAATCTCTTACAAAACGCTGAAATCTTTACGGGCGAAAATTTTTGATGGAATGAGAATGAAACCATAAGAATTTGATCTTAAATCAACCATTGTCAAATTTATCCACCAAGGTTCATCTTATTTTATGGAGAAGCAAACCATTTGACTTTATCGTAATATATCAACTAGACAAACACGCCCCTATTGTCGATACATTGCCATGATTAAATATAGCTGAAGAAGATGCTAATATGACAGAATTAGCAAATATAGCAGAAATCGCCAAGATTTCGATTTGAGAGCCATATAAAATTTGATTTTGCCAGTTCGATTTAGTGGGATAAAATTGTCTAAAAACTTAAATAGGAGATGAAAAACATAATATTAGAGCTGGCTCATTACATAGTTTTTTTCTTCATGTTTGAAAGCGATTTACATCTTGGACTTTTGAAAATTCGTAGCATCTGAAAGCGGTAAAACTTTAAATCGTAGATATAGAAAACTAAGAGTACAAATTCTTAGTAATTGTGCTCTTTCTTCTTCTTTTCTAGACAGGTAAGTTGACTCAAGGTAAACAACGAAATTAGACTGTGAAATTCTAAAGAGTCTTGCTTTACTCTTTTTTCTTCAGCCCATATGTAGGATATTTTGAGCTGTAAACAGGGATCAATAGGCCAAATTACCACCTTGCGACAAAATTAAATTGAAAATCAAATCGAAGGAGAATATCCAAATCCGTGCACTCTTGGATTTGCGATAGGAAATTACAAAATACTTCTTTTGATGATGTGCACATCAGCCCTTGAAATATTGTTCATACCTGCCGATCGATGCAAGGTACTTTAAAAAAGATATATGTTGCGACGTTTAGCTGTAGTCTCAGTCTTGAAGCAAGTCCCAGGCTCTTTAAGCCTGAACCTGGTTGGTTGGAATCTTAAATAGGATAGGTCAAAAATTGTAACTTTTAAACTTGATCCAAGACTAGGTCTAGTGTCTGAATACTCTGAAAGTTGCCCTTAGCTAGGAACCAGTGCTGGGGATTATTTCAAGCTCGATAATGCTACCTTTTATAACTATCCAATAGATGTTATTACAAGAAAGGACTTTTCTGAATAGAATAATTCATTTTCCGCTGATTCTGGATAACAAGCGAAAGAGAAGGTTCTGATTCTGGAGAACAATAAAAATTCTGGTAAAATTATAGCTAAGAAGATCTTTGATGTCTTAGAAATTACTATCAGTACCATGAATAGATTAAGAGCCTAAACGGGCCTGGGCATAGGCTAGGGTAAAATAGAGGAAGTAAAAATTCGTCAAAAGAAAATTGTTGGCATGAAAGTCAGGAAAATGATTATACATAAAATAAGTCAAATTAACTTGAAATATGATTACTGTCACCCTTTCATTAAAATGCAAGGCTTTTGCATATACCACTACTTCAGCCGACATTAAGTTGTGCTGAAAATTAATGTCTACTAGTGTTTTATTACTTTTTTAACATTTAATTTTAAAAGCGTGATTATGAAAAATTTATAAATTAAACAAAAACTTACCAAGTTTGAAGTTTGATTGTTATTCTACTCCAAAGAAGGAGCGCCAGCGTAGCTGAGAGTTCAACTGAGATAGACGCGTGCAATCACCTCGATTGACCGAAGCAACACCAGTATTTTAAAGTCATTATAATATGCAGTGGTTAAGCTCATGATGAAATGCTGAGAGTTCAACGGGAAGGGAAATTGGGAGGGCAGTTGAACTGCCCTCCCAATTTTAAAAAAAGTCTGGAAGAATAGGAAGATAAGTCTGCAAACCAAGATTAGAATATTAGAAGCTACAGTGATGACAGTGATCAAATATGGCTCTGAAACATGGACGCTCCAAAAAGCGGATGAAGTTTTGCTAGATGTTTTCCAGAGTACTTGCTTAAAGTTTGTTCTGTGTTCCCGGCTGACTGGCCGTTTTTCAAAAAATAGGCTATACGAAAAATGTGTTTCAATACCGCTTTCTAGGTATATAATGAAAGAAATGTTGAGGTCGTTAGGGCACGTTGTGCGTATGAAGGGTGACAGATTGCAGAAGACTGTTCTTTTCTGCCAACCATCTAGTGATAAACAGAAAGCAGGTCGTCACCGTCTGGGGTGGGACGTCATAAAGAAAGATTTAAAGAAAATTGGAACTTCGTGGGCGGGTGTAAAAAGGTAGGCTTTGAATAGATTGGGCTGGAGGAGGAGCCTGCGTAGCTGTGTTGGCCTCAGGCGGCTTGGTGTTGCGATGAGTTGTTAGTAGTAGTAGTAGTACTCCAAAAGGAGCGTCTTAGCTCCGTCTTCGAGTTTAACTGAGATTTTAAAGTTCAGCATGAGCTATACCAACACTAATGATGAATAATAGCCCTATTCATTAAAAGAGGCTGTTGTACAAAAAATCATTTATAGGAAGATATTTCAAATATAACAAATTACAGTGAATAGATTCAAAAGACAGATAACTGCTGACCACTTTCAATTGGTTTATTATAAAACCTTGCATACGTTTTGGTATTTGTCCAGCCTACATATTTTATGATTTGATCTACATCAATTCCTCTTGCTTTAAGGTGGGACGTTGAGGCCCGTGTGCTATGAGCACCATAAACACTGATATCTATACCTGCAAGAAATAAAACTTCTTTTATCCATCTAGAAATAGATGACTTGGGCGCAGCAGTATGAGGCTTACTATATGTAAGAAAAAGTGCGTCGTTTCTATTCGGATATGATGTCATTCTAATATACCTAGCTAGGTGCGTCGCCGGACACAGGGGCGACTCTTGAAAAGGCCGAAATTTAACTACTAATTTGTGGTTGCCCGGTTTCGATGTTTTTAACAACACATAGATTTGAAAATCAAAACTTCCATCGTCATTATGTACCATATTACTAAGTGATAAACTGGTCAAAAACTGAACTCTTTCACAAGCTGATAAAATCAATACAACTGCTAATTTTTGTGTTAGTGTCTTTAATTGAAGATTTTCGATATCCCAAGCTGGCAGTCTAAAGAGATCGAATACACATTTTACATCCCAAATACTTGAAATCTTGAGTAGACTAGGCCTTCTATTAAAGACACCTCTCATAAACTTCTTGGTGATGTGATTACTGCCTAAATGAAGGCTTGGTAGAATTGCCGATAAAGCACTCCTTGCAGTATTAATAGCACTGTATCCAACACTTGAGTGAAAAAGTTCCGTAAGAAATGTCAAAGTCTCCGGTAGAGTTGCCTCCAAGGCTTGGATTGTGTTTCTTCCACAAAAGCCGATCCATTTTTCAATGTAAACTTTGTACTGGCGCTTAGTCGGATCCCGCCATCCATCCATGATAATATCGACTGTGGAGGGAGAATATCATTGGTGGTGAAGCCCTTGCCGGAGACGACACAAGCCGCTAGGCGTAACGTCTTGGACAATGGATGGTGCAAGGTCGGCTTCTCTGGGAGAGACAAAGTAAAAATATCATTTGGTAGAAATATTGGACTTCCTATTAAAAGCTTTAATAGTAAGGGATACCATACTTGTGTGGTCCAATTAGGAAAGATCAAAATACCAGTGGTCTGATCTGTTTCCACCTTCTGAAGGGTCCTCAGAAGTAAACTGAATGGGGGGAATGCATAAAAAAAAATAATGCTTCCAATTCATTGCAAATGCATCTACGAAAAAAAATTCTGGATCTGGTTTCCAAGAAACAAATGGTTTAATCTGAAAATTTAATCTAGTCACAAACAAATCAATATCTATCGACTGACATACCAAAAAGTTCAAAATAGTAAATATTTCAGAATCTAATTTCCATTCCTTTTCATTATCAAATTTTCGTGATGCTTTATCCGCGATATTAGCAACCCCAGGCACATGTTCTGCAGATATCCACCCTTTGCCCTGCAATACTACCTGCCAGACCTTATTTGCGAAATAATTAAAAAATTTAGATTTTGATCCATTTTATTTATATAAGCTACTGTGGTTATATTGTCAGAACGCAGCCGAACATGCATGCCTTTAATATCATGGGCAAAACATTTTAATCCAAGATAAACGGCCTTCGTTTCTAAGACATTGATATCAAATCTCTTCTCTTCTGAGGACCATTCACCTGTGGCCGTTTTCATGGAATATTCATCCACGAGTACCCAACCTAGTTTCGACGCATAACTACACAAATATTTGTCAATTGATCTAGACTGAATTGCTTTAGAAGCATGATTGGCAATATCCAACCACCATTGTAGTTCCGAATTTACATCGGATGTTAAAACTATCCTAGCCGCAAAATCACCCTTCGCGTACCTTAATGCTTGAGTTTTCAACGATTCCGCTTTTCGGTAATATAAAGGCCCTAATTCTACTGCTGGAAATTTTGAAACAAGAACGCCAAGAGTTTCGGCAAATTCTTGAATCGTAGTCAATTTTTTTACTAAGAATTTTTGAAACCAAATTTATAACTTTTTTAATTTTTCTTTCCGGCAGGGAAATGCGCATTGAACGCGAATCTAACATAAAACCCAGATATTCTATTTGTTGACTTGAAATAAGAACTGACTTTCCCGGGTGAATCACAAATCCCAGCTCTGACAGTAATTCCACTGTTTCATAGACATTATTTTGACATTCTAAATACGACCTTCCCAGAAGGAGAGAATCATCTAAATACTTAACTGACAAATACTCTTTTCTTCGAAGCAGAGAGATAACAGGTTTCATAAGTTTCGTAAGAACCCTTGGGGCAGATCACAGTTTATAGAATTATCCAGTAAGTTTATCGCAGATCATTTCTGGTCTTCATTCTCGGTGCGAACAAAAAGCTCCTCCCACTTATTTCTGCATTAGTGGGTTAGTCTGTTTCCGTCAATCAATGAGAAATGGTTACAAAGAGCATTATTCCTAATAGCAGGTTTCCACTTTTTTCCGATTATTTCTATTATAACTGTAAGTTTCGCGTCCAAGAGGGTTACAAAGTGCATTATTCGTAATAGCGGGTTTCCACTTATTTCCGATTATTTCTATTATAACTTTAAGTTTCGCGTCCAAGAGAAATCTGACTTGTCTACCCGTGAAAAGATCTAATGCCGCTTATGTTTATATCTGCAAAAACGTTCTCTGGAACACTCGCACCTCTGTCCGGGTTTTTATAATGGGTGAGATAGGGAATGATCATACTGCTAATTCTATAAACTGCGGGGCAGATGACAAGCCATTTAGCATTGAAGTGAACGCATAACGAAGGTCAACTTGAAAACAAAGCCACATTTGATCATCAAAATCAACAGGGCATGAATAATAAAAATCGACTAGGTCAATAGAGGCCATATAACAATTTTTCGTCATAAAAGAACCGCAGAATGAACACTTTCCATTTTAAAATGGTAATATTTAATGTTTTCATATAAATTTTTAAGATTAAGAATAAACCGAGTAGACCCATCTTTCTTTGGGACTGTAAAAACGGGAGTAATACAACGTATTTCCTTTATTCTTAAGTCGGGTACTTTAACAATAACACCTTTATGCAATAAAATATCAACTTCTTTTCATATAGCCTGTATTTCTTCAAACTTAAAACTTTTGTTTTTTGTTTTCAAAGCTTTTAGTGGTGTTTTCTCAAATTAAATCTTATGGCATGATGCTACAATATTCAAAATATTCAAATCACTGGTTATTGACTGCCATTTTGAGACGTACTTACTAATTCTCTCTGCTTTAAAGTTATCAGCCAAATGTTGTGACTGCCTATTGAAATTAACAACAAAATCATAAAAATCAAGGGCGGGGTATGTTAAATAGTACATACCAGCTGTTTGCTATCCCTTTTCTGGAAATTCTGGAATTTCTGGAAACTGGACCTCTCTTGACAGTCCTGGCTCTGCCTTTTGTGAAAATTTGGACGGGGGGCCTCGTTCTGCCATCGGCGATAACGGTAGGCCCCCTTGCACGTTTTTTGGTTTTCCAAAAGATTTTCTCAAATCCGCCACAGATTTAGCTTTAGACGTTGTTTTGGCAATATATTTGCCAAAAAGATACTCCGTGTCTTTGACTTCAGGAGCACATAAAGCTGATGCTACAGTGGGATCTGGGCTCAATTCGAATTTCATCGCATGACGTCTTTTTAAACTTAGATCGTAATTGGTGAGGCCAAGCATGTGAACTGCATCTGTAAAGTTTTTGACAACCTTTTCTTTAATATGCTCATTTTCTAGCTCAAGAGTCACATTTGCTGCCTCTAAAACACAAAATGTTGAGTGAGCAATTGTCGCTGCACTTGAAGTGCCTTAGCATCCCTCTGTTTAGCCTGTGATGAGAGAATAGCCCAAATTTCACTATTCACCTTTGGAGGAACAATTTTTCGGTATTCGCAGGCCTAGGGTGGTGCTCAAATAACTCTTTTAGCTTCACTATTTCCAAAGGCTCAGAAAAAGCTCTATTTGCAACTTCGGCAAGTTTCTTATGCATCTTGGGACCCTCTTTGGTACCAGAACGTTCTTCAGAAATCTTTTTGAATAGACCGTCATTTGACGTGTTTTCTTTTTAATCTTTTACCTTTGTGCTTTTCCGGAGAAGCCTTCCGCTTTGTGTCATGGATTTTTGTGGGGTTCCGAGAGCAAGATTTTTTGTTCCTAGAACTAATTTCAGGGCTCCGAGAGCCATACCAAGCACGAGTTTGAAACTCTGGGCTCCGAGAGCCATTTGTTTGATCGATATCACTTGAAAGTATTCTGCGACGCGAATGAGCTTTATATTGCCTTCCATGCCTCTCACGATCATAATCTTCATCGACTAAATTGTCCAACAATCCAATCACTATCTCACTATCACTCATTATTTAATTTGGTCCGAATCAAAGCGAATGCTAACGTCAACTGGTGTTGCTTTGGTCAATCGAGGCGATTGCACGCGTCTATCTCTCAGTTGAACTTGAAGGCGGAGCTAAGGCGCTCCTTTTGGAGTAGAACTGTGATTTTATGGAATTATTCGAATAGTTTCTGGAAAAATGTATAAACTTTCCACGTTATTTCAAGCACAATCATTTCTAGGATTGTTGTTATCCAGGGAAAGATAATTTCAGTGCACCCTCCCAACTCAATTATAATAATAAAAAAAACGAATGATAGTACTTCTGTCAATTTAGTTTTTAGCATCTTCTTTTTTTAATTTATACTCTTACGGAATTAACAGCAAAGAGTGGCTACGGTACCTCCTCCACTCAACGACGTTACAATTTAGAAATCTCTAAAGGTCACTTACACTATATTCATCATTCTTTTTCGGTTGTCATTAATAAACGAAAAATTTCTGAAAGTCATCAATAAAGCCAATGAAGTTAAATAAACACAAACAGAGAACACTATAAAACAAAATTGTCGATTGAGTTTTCTGCATGATCAACTTCTTGATAAATGATGTTGAAGGAGTTTCCACCGAGTTTGCTACTTCTGCCTGATTTTTTCAGCTAAGCTAAGAAAGAATAAAAAGTAAAATGAAAAAATACATTAACAAAGCGAAGAAAAATAAGGAAAATTGGAGCAACTCTAAACAATATAATAGAAAATGAATGTTCTCTTATTTCAATTTTTTTTCATGTTCTTCAGCTGTGTAATAACTAATAATTTTATTTTCTTTCTGGATGATGAAATCCGCCTTTAATTACCAAATTAATAAACTTGTTTGTGCGAGGCTTAAATTAAAAAAAAACATAAACAAGGCATTTAAACAAAAATTTGCACATAAATGAAAATATACCAGTTTCTAACAGAGATTTGTAGATGCAGATTTGTATTTGACTAGCTTATTTTTAAGTGTAGGCCTAACTACCAATGAAATATTGCTAATTTAAAGACTTTATAAGGGGTCGTCGTAGAGACTTCAAAAGGGCTAGTGCCCTTTTTCATAGTCGAAAGTGACGGGAGGACAACTAGCCCCCCCCCCCCCAAACACATTCAATCAAAATTGTGAGATAGCCATTTTGTTCAATGTAGTTGATTTCCGAATATAAAATATTCTTTGAGGAGGAAACTCCCCCACAACCCTCAGGGCAAGGGTTTTGAGTTATTCCCTGGGGGCATATAAGGCTTTTATAGAAGGTGTTGTCGTAGAAACTTCAAAAAAAGCTCATTCGATTGGAAATTCAAAGGGCTAGTGCCCTTTTTAATAGTCGAAAGTGATTGGAGGGCAACAAGCCCCCCCCCCCTTCACGTCCATCATTGCCCCAAACACATCCAATTAAAATTTTGAGATAGGCATTTTGTTCAGCGTAGTTCAATTCCTCATAGAAAATATGTTTTTGACGAGGACACTCCCCCACAACCCTCAGGGCAAGGGTTTTAAGTTATGCCCTGGGGGTATATAAGGATTTTATAGAATGTGTTGTTGTAGAAACTTCAAAACAGGCTCATTTGATTGAAAATTTAAAGGGCTAATGCACTATTTAATATTCGAAAGTGATTGGAGGGCACCTAGCCCCCCTTCCCACGCCCATCATTCCCCCAAACATATCAAATCAAAATTTTGAGATAGCCATTTTGTTCAGCGTAGGCTAGTTGATTTCCAGATAGAAAATATGTTTTTGAGGAGGACATTCCCCCGCAATCCTCAGGGCAAAGGTTTTAAATTATGTCCGGGGGACATATAAGGTTTTTATAGAAGGTGTTGTCGTAGAAACTTCAAAACTGGCTCATTCGATTGGAAATTCAAAGGGCTAGTGCCTTTTTTAAAAGTCGAAAGCGTTTGCATGGCAACTAGCCCCCCCCCCCCCCCCCGCACGCCCATCATTCCCCCAAAGACTTCCAATCAAAATTTTGAGATAGCCATGTTGTTCAGCGTAGTTGATTTCCACATAGAAAATATGTTTTTGAGGAGGACACTTCCCCCGAACCATCAGGGCAAAGGTTTTTAGAGGAAGGTGTTGTCGTAAAAGCTTCAAAACAGGCTCATTCGGTTGGAAATTCAAAGGGCTAGTTTCCTTCTTAATAGTCGAAAGTGATTGGAGGGGAACTAGCCCCTCCTCCACGCCCATCATTCTCCCAAACACATCCAATTAAAATTTTGAGACAGGCATTTTGTTCAGCGTAGTTAATTTCCAGATAGAAAATATGTTTTTCAGGAGGACACTCCCCAACAACCCTCAGGGCAAGCGTTTTAAGTTATGTCCTGGGGTATATAAAATTTTTATAGAAGGCGTTGTCGTAGAAACTTCAAAAGGGGCTCATTTGATTGGAAATTCAAAGAGCTAGTGAAAATAGTTGATAGTTGATAGTTTAATAGTTGAAAGTGATTGGAGGGCAACTAGCCCCCCCACGTCCATCTTTCACCCAAACATATACAATCAAAATTTTGAGATAGCCATTTTGTTTAGCGTAGGCTAGTTGATTTCCAGATAGAAAATATATTTTTGAGAAGGATACTCCCCCGCAACCCTCAGGGCAAGGGTTTTAATTTATGCCCTGAGGGCATATAAGGTTTTTATAGAAGACGTTATCGTAGAAACTTCAGAAAAGGGCTCATTAGATTTGAAATCCAAAGGGCTAGTGCCCTTTTTAATAGTCGAAAGTGATTAGTAATTTTTGTTGTTGTTGTTGTTGTTTAGACCAAGGCACTTCGTATCGAAGGAGTTATCGTGGGAACCTCGAAAGGGGCTCATTCGATTGAAAATAGAAAGGGCTGATGCCTTTTTTAATAGTCGAAAGTGATTGGAGGGCAACTAATCTCCCTTCCATTCTAACCCTCCATTTGCCCATTATGTTTAAAAACTGAATGTTGCCTTAAGATTAAATCAAAATGCACTGTGATGAAGCTTATTCAAACAGTTCGTGGTAACAAACTGTAAGTAAGGAGCGACCCGGCTCAATGGTAGCCGAAACTCTAAAACAGGGAATTTTGATACCAATATACACATCAAAAGAATCATATTTTAATGCTGATTTCAAATATATAAGTTTCATCAAGTTTAGTTTTACCCAAGTTTAATTTTACCCAAGTTTAAGTTTAAAAAAGTTACGCACCTGAGAAAATTTGGCTGATTTTCGAGAAAAGGGGGAAAGACCCCCTAAAAGTTATAGAAGCTTAATGAAAATCACACCATCATATTCAGTGTATCAGAGAACACTACTGTAGAGGTTTCAAGCTCCTATCTACAAAAATGTGGAATTTTGCATTTTTTTTTTGCCAGAAGAAAGATCACGGGTGCGTGTTTATTTATTTTTTTTTTTTTTTATTTTATTTTTCCCAGGGGTGATCGTATTGACCCAGTGGTCCTAGAATATTGTAGGAGGCCTCATTGGAACGGAAATTAAAAGTTCTAGTGTCCTTTTTCAGTGACCAAAAAAATGAAGGGCAACTAGGCCCCCTCCCACGCTCATTTTTTTTCCCAAAGTGACCCGATCAAAATTTTGAGATAGCCATTTTGTTCAGCATAGTCGAAAATCTAATAAATATGTCTTTTACGATGACTTAATCCCCCGCAGTTCACAGGGGAAGGGCTGCAAGTTATGAACTTTGCCCATTGCTTACATATTGTATTGGTTATTGGGAAGTATACAGACATTTTCAGGAAGAATTTTTTTCTGGTAGGGGGGAAGGGGGGCTGGAGGATGGGGTTACTCGGGAGAATCTTTCCGTGGAGGATGTTTCTTTGGGGTAAGGGACATTTCTATGAAGGGGGTGCCGGATTTCCAACCATTATTTAAAAAACGATCAGAAATTAGATTTAAAAACAAATAGTTTTTTCAACTGAAAGAAAGAAGCAACATTAAAATTTAAAACGAACAGAAATTATTACGTATATGAGGGGGTTTTCCCCCAATTCAATACCTCGCTCTTTACGCTATAGTTTTTTTTAGTGTTTTCAAAAGAGCTATCTATTCTAATTAAACGGCCTTTGTGATTCAGGGGTGTGTGAATTAAAAATTTTTTTAACTTTTAACGTAAAGAGCGTGGTATTGACTAAGGGGAGAACCCCATCATATACGTGATAACATATACGTAATAAAAAAAAAAAAAAACAAGCGATACGGCTCAATAGTAAGCCAAACTTTTAAAAAGGGAACTTTGATGTCAATAAATGTATCAAAAGAATGGGCTTATAATGCTGATTTTAAATTTATGAATCTTATTAAGTTTAGTATTACTCATCAAAGGCTACGAGCCTGAGAAAACTTACCTGATTTTTTTAAGAGGGGGGAAACATCCCCTAAAAGTGAAAAAAATTTTAATGAAAATCACACCGTCAGATTCAGCGTATCAGAAAACCCTATAACATAGGTTTCAAGCTCATATTTGCAAAAATCTGCAACTTTGTATTTTTGCCAGAAGAAAAATATACGAATATAGAAGTTCGTTACGTAAGTTAATTTGTAAATTACGTCTGAACCAAATTTAGAGACAGCCATTTAGCAAAAGAAAAGTAAAATTTTATGCAAATTTTGTTTACTTATTCAATGACGGCGAGCCAAAATAAAAGCTGCATTAACTAAAAAACTAACAGAAATTAAATAATAAAAAACAAGTTTTTTAAACTGAAAGTAAGGAGCGACATCAAAACTTAAAATGAACAGAAATTATTCCGTATATGAAAGGGGCTCTCCCCTCCTCAACGCCTCGCTCTTTACGCTAAACTTTTTTATTGTTTACAGAAATAGAGTTGTAAAAAAGAGTCAAACTTTAGCGTAAAGAGCGAGACGTTGAGGAGGGGACAGCCCCTTTTATATATGGAATAGTTTCTGTTTGTTTTAAGTTTTAATGTCGCTCCTTGCATTCAGTTTAAAAAACTTTTTTTTTTAATTAATCCTAATAAGGCATCTCAGCAGTTTCCCAAGAACGACTGAGGTTATTATGTTCAAACTTTCGAGGCTACTTCTGCTCTTAAAATTTAACCAAATCAAAATAGTGTAAGTGTATGAAAATTATCAAAGAAAGTAAACAGATTTTTTTTTGCGAATGTTATCAAGTTTTCCATTTCAGGTCAACTAGAGGAGGTATGAAACTAAGTTAGACAGTACTATTTGCGTCCAGATTTTTAAAATGGTGTATGTTGTTAAAAATTGCTGAAAAATTTTCTCCAGCATACAAATAGCATGTCAAATTATAAAGTCTTAAAAAAAAAAAGATTAAAAGTTTTATTTTCTTTTTCCCTGAAAAGACCATGTCAATAAAAAACGAACAGAAATTAATTCAAAAAACGTTTTCCACAAAATAAGTTTTTCAAAGAAAAGTAAAGAACTCTATTAAACAAAAAATGAGCAAAAATAAAATCAAATTATCTACCAAGCTCGACCAACTACCACAAATCAGCATTGATAAATAAATGAAACCCTAAACGATCAGAAATTAAAAAAAATAACCGAGTCAAACTCAAAACGAGCAGAAATTAACATAAGTTGGGCGCAAAAACCCGATACCTTCCCAGGGCCTGAACAAAATTTGCACTTTACTAAAAAAAACAATTTTTTTACTTTTATAACTTTAATAAATCAAATAATTTTAACATTTTGATCGCTAAATATCAGTATATTTATATTAAACTGACAATGCACATTCATTTGTATTTTTTTCAAATTTATTTGAATTCCAGTTCCAATTGAATTCCAGTTTATTTTTATTTTTTTTGTTCAATGACACAATTACTGGACCTCTCAACTTCTCTGAGGAAAATTATAATCTCAAAGGTTTTATTGGATGCGTTTGGGGGAAGGATTGGCGTCGGGAGAGGGGGTGGGTTCTGGTTATCCTCCAACCACTTTTGACTATGAAAAACGACACTAGTATTTCTAATTACTTCTTCCATACGAAGGGCTCTGGTCTGAAAAAAAATATTAATACAATTTGCCCACATTGCTCTTTGCATAGGCAGCGCTATTACGCTGTCTTTGATGTGTTAAAGTTAGTTTGCTATCGATTGCTCAGGCCATATGAAGGTAAGGGTGAAGTATTTGACCATGGACTTCTAGAGTCCCTACAGCCGATGCTTATCTCAGTTCTAGTTTCCCAGAAACAGCGCGTATACATTTTCGATATAATCGGAGTCTGTTTTCTGCCTTTTCATATTCGAACTTAATTATTTTTTTATTTCTTGTTTGCTCTATATTCGCATAAATAGTGTACCTTTAGTATTTTTATATCCTCTAACTTTATTAAGAATTAAAAATGCAATTTTACGACGCGTCAACAGCTGTAACTTTTACCCAAAGCCTTAGTTGCTAGACAAATTGCAAAACACAATTGCAAAGTTTTATTTTGCCAAAATGAATGGTGGAAAGCATTAAAGCAGGGGTTTCTTTCATTCATCTCTGCAATCTTTTTTCTGTGTTATTGTCTGCAACTTACGTACCAAAAAGATTTCATCGACTGTAATCGTTTCAATTCAAATTAAATGCTTACATGATGAAACTTTAAGGTTCTATCTCAACTTGTATTCCAAAGTAAATTTATAGTTTTTTTTGCATGTGGGTGATCGATCAGTATTATTATATAATTTTTATTTGTTTTCTTTTAGTCTTGTTGGGAATTTTTTAATTTGGAAGAATAGTGGCCGTAGTCATTTGGAAGGTGGCACGCCCTAATATCAAGCCAGTTGCCACTGCCGCAATTTCCTCCGTTTTGGAAGAAACGGTATTTTTTCTTATTTTTTCTGATCTCTCACCCAAAACTCTCTCCCAAGTTAATCTTTTTTCTTCTTTTTGTTGTTGTTGTTGTATCGTGCTCATTACCCAGATTTGGTAATATTTTGAAGTGCTGTTTATGAAAGAGCCTAAAATTAAAAAATTTAGTACTAGAAGGTTTTTTATTTTTTTAACATATTACCTTCACAAGTGGTCAGCCCCTGAAAAACTGTTGACATATGATTAATTTGAAGGCTATAAATAAACTTACCATTTGATTCGCCAGATCTAGGGACGGGGACAGGTACCCCAGGCAGCATGACCGGAAGGTGGCAAAACCAATTAAACAGCAAATTGCAAGGAGACCTTCACATATAAGAAGTAATTCAGCGTTTGAAACTATCTAAATTACAAAGCGCGAGTATTTTGTCAAGCATGTTCTTCTAGTCTTTGGACTTTCCTTCCTGTTTTGCTCCAAGGGTTCTTTTGTACATTGAAATGATACAGCTAAGTAGGTGAGGCTTAAATAGTTATATTTTGTCCAGCTAGGTAGGTATACTAGGTAACTCCCCGTTTTAATAGTTTTAAGAGTATCCTATGGCACAAAATTAACAAAAATTAAGCGAGGTAACGATTTTACTCTTTTTAATGGAGACACAAAAAATCTATTTTAGAAATCCATCGAAAATACTGTCCAGTCACGTGCCTTATGACACGTGACACTTTATTTTGTTTAATCAATCAAACAGTTCATGGTAACGAACTGTAAGTAAGGAGATACCCGGCTCAATAGTAACCGCAACTCTAAAAAACAGAATTTTGATACCAATAGATACATCAGAAGAATCAAATTTTTATGCTGGTTTCAAATATATAAGTTTAGTCTTACTCATATACTTGCAGACAATTGCAAAATTCTTGATGTACCCCTGGGGCTATCCCACATTTATAGTGGCCGCATGCTACTAATAAGGAAGGAAGGATATGCAACTAAATGGTCTACTCCGGCAAGGTTGGCCATCTTGGTCACTAGATCCCTTACTATGCAAAAACTGCCACAAAATTGGTATGATTTTTTTGTACTGTTTCCAGAACTTGTGGGGTTTTGAGCTTGTTTAGGAATTATTAAACATTTCCAACCACGGGGATAATGTGACAAGTTTTTCCTAAAGTCACTGAAGGTTTTCATGAATAGGAGTATCTTCTCTTGAGTAACTCCCCAATTTCTTTCAAATTAGCAAAGCACAGTAAATCATCTCATTTAATGTAAACAAACTTCAATAGCTTCCCAATACAGAACAGATATAGCCTCGAAAAATAAAGTATGAACAGCAAAGACTTTATGATACAGTTTTCCTTTCATCACTTTCTTTGTGGTTCCTTCTAGTAGAATTCCAGTCTTTTTAATCAGCTATTCAAAATAAGAGCAATTCATTATGAGACCAATCTCAGCCGTAAAATTTATTAAAACATGAAGACCACCCATTCTGAGGGCCACATCAGAATGTGTTGTCAAATTTTTTACTCTTAAGACATGTACAATTTCATATGCAGTGTTGTTGCATTTGTGACAAAGGTGTAACTTAGTCCAAGCTCTGGCAATTTTGTGGGAAGTCTTAATGACCTTTTTCGAGATTGCTGGATTAGAGGGAGAGTGGGGAATCACTTGCTGGTACCCAATTTCGGTATCAGCCTTATTGTCACTTGTAGTTGAGAAAAAATATGAAACCAAAATATGGTCAAGATTCTACTGAGTCACTTGACACACTCATAAGCTGAGTCGGTAACGAGCTACAAAGAAGCCAGATCGTACAAAAATCTGAAATAGGAACATTCTGATCAACTGGCAAAACCCATGAAGTTTTCGCATTCTGCTTCATCTGAATTTTTTGCTTTAGGTACATATTAACAAACTTTCCTTGCTGCACAAGGGTTGAAGATAAGAGGGAAAGATTTGCATTCCATTTTTTTTTTTTTTTCCAGCCTTTTCCTGATCATCTAGTATCATTGAGCCGGTAAGATCACCCTTTGAGAAACAAAATAAATTAAACATGTATCCGCGAACACGTATCCGGAAAAAAATAAAATTCTCATTATCGTGTATAGGGGCCTGAAACCTCTACGTAGGATTCTTTTATATGCTGAATTTGACTATCATTATGATCTCAACTTTTTGGAAGTTTTCCACCCTTTACGAAGGTCAGAAAATTTTCTCAGGTTCTTAGCTTTTGAATTTTAACATTAAAATTAAAACTTTTTATGTATTTGAAATTAGCATAGGAAGCCAATTCTTTCAATGTATCAATTGTTGTCAAAATTCCATCTTTTATAGTTTTGGTTATTATTAAACTGAGTTGCTTCTCACTTAAAGTCTCATACCGTGAACTATTTGCCAATAATTATACTGGGTATATATATATTTCATGAATGCTACGCTTTGTATTTGATTATCTTATCCCACAACTATTTTACGCAGCTTAGGCCAGGCTATATTTCAGAGATTGGAGTTTTTCAAATCAATGATATTGCGCATCTTTCTAAAGTAGTGGAAAAAATTAAAAATATTGTTGAATAAATTGTGAGCTGATCAACGAAGTAACCGAAAATTTTAATGTTTATATGTTTAGTTTTAGATTAAAAACTATATTTACTGAGTTGCCCTTCTTTTTTCTTAGTTTTAATTGATATCACGAACCAACTGTTTATGAGAAGTAAGGGGGAAAAATATATCTTCAAAATTGGTTTTCCAGCTTAGACCATATCAAGTCCAGGCATTAGATCCCATTGCGACGATAGCGATTATTATACTTGGATAAAATGTAAATGCCAAATTGATGAGTATTTTTTCTTTCAAAAGCTAACTCACAGCAGGAAGGGTGTCTGAAAGCACAATATGGCTGTCCCCCATTCCCCCTCCTCATTGCACTTCCTGACTAAAAGGCCTTGAAATACAGACCAGCACCAAAGGTTTGGACTTAAAAGGTCTAGTGCCGTACCCTCCCTCCTTTTTCCTTGCTCACTCCTTTTTCTAACTCACCAGAAATTCAACATAATTGCTGTATTCTCATTACTTTGCCTGGACTGGAAATAAATGTACATCAATAAATCTATGAAAGGTATAAGAATAAATTATATTCAAATTTTTAAATAATGTCGAACAAAACAGTGTCAAGAGAAGTAAATCCTTTTGTTCTATAAACGAAATACATCGAATTGAATATCCGAGATTACATAAAAATATTTACATAAGACCGTAATTAACACAGATAATAAATGCATGCAACGAATAAATGTATGCAGCGAATAAGTACATGCAACGATGGAACATTGTAAAGGCTCTCTGAGAGCTTTCAATGAATAGGGGCGAAGATTAAAACAGATGATAGAATCATATCTCTACCTGTATATAATGGTATTCGACAAATATAATGGCAATTGAACGTAATAAGATGTCGAAATCGAAAACCTGGACCATCAATTGCGACAATACGAAAATGGGCAGATAAAGTAAAGGCCGTTGCTAAATTGTCTGAAGTAATCAAAATCCAGAAATGTGTACAAAATGAAAATGAAGAGCAAAGACAGGGGCAGTTAGAAGATTTGCAAAAACGACAATTTGAGCGTGTCAAAAATGAAAATTAAGAGCAAAGACACGCGGTTGACAAGAGACACCGAGCAAGCGAGCTAGTCAAAAATGAAATGAACATTAGAAATGCGCGGTTAGAAGAAAAGCAGCGGCATAACAAAAATGAAAATGAAGCGCAAAGACAAGGGCAGTTAGAAGATGTGCGAAAACGAGAATTTGTGCGTGTCAAAAATAAAAATAAAGAGCAAAGACACACGGTTGACAAGCGACACCGAGCAAACGAGCTGGTCAAATATGAAAATGAACATTAGACACGCGCGGTTAGAAGAAAAGCAGCGGCATAACAAAAATGAAAATGAAGAGCAAAGACAAGGGCAGTTAGAAGATTTGCAAAAACGACAATTTGAGTGTGTCAAAAATAAAAATTAAGAGCAAAGACACACGGTGGACAAGAGACACCGAGCAAGCGAGCTAGTCAAAAATGAAATGAACATTAGAAATGCGCGGTTAGAAGAAAAGCTACGGCATATCAAAAATGAAAATGAAGAGCAAAGACACACTTGGTAGAAGACATGCGACACCAAGCCTGTGAGCGAGTCAAAAATTAAAATGTAGAACAAATACAAACTTTTCAATTCAATTCAGATCGGTTTTATTAATACTTCACACTTAAATTACGAATACTCACAAATACATTTAGCCTGAAAAAAAAAGAAGAAATGAATGTGCATTGTCAGTTTAATATACATATACCGATATTTAGTAATCAAAATGTTAATACTAGTTGATTTATTAAAATTATAAAAGTAAAAACATTTACATTTTTTTCAGTAAAGTGCAAATTATGTTCTGGCCTTGGGAAGGCATAGGGGTTTTGAGCCCAACTTATGTTACTTTCTGCTCATTTTGAGCTTGACTCGGTTATTTATTGTATTTTCTGTTCGTTTTGGGTTTCATTTATTTATCGATGCTGACTTGTGGTAGTTTCACGCTTGGTAGATTGTTTGATTTTATTTTTACTCATTTTTTGTTTTATGGAGTTCTTTACTTTTCTTTTAAAAACTTAACTTTTGGAAAAAGTTCTTTTAATTAATACAAATAAGATCAGTTTATGTTTTATGTTTGTGAGTTAGTTTATGTTTAGTTTATGTTTTACTTTTAAGACAACACATGCATTAAATATTAGTTCTATAAATAAAAAGAGATCAAACTTTATACTTTGGAGAAGAAATCCTCTTAAATGGCAGATAGACTGGGAAAAAACCGTTAGAAAAAAAATATTTTCATCTCAGTTTGGGTTAAATTTCTCCCTGTCAACTTTATTTTGTATACTGTTTTCCCTAATCCTCGTAAAAATAGGTATTTTTGCAAAAGACTAAAAAATTTTACATAAATAATTAATTTTCTGCTGACGCAATTATTTTCAATTGATCAAAAGAACTAAATTGATTCAATCTAGCAACAACCATTGTAAGGTTTGGCTGCCTTTCATTAGGAGGCATTGATGACCAATTGCGTCATTCCACAAAAACTTGACCAACTATGTTATTTGTGGGGGATGAGCTTGAAAGGTAAACAGTGTAATAATAATAGAGGAGGATATTAAAAGAGGATTAGGCACAATAAAATTTTATTCTATTAAGGAGGAAGGAGAATAAAAAGGGTAACCTCCGTAACAGGGGTTACCCTCATATGCTGGATGTAATAAAAGGTCGTTGATGGAGATGCTCTGACCCCGCCCTACTTGTGGAAAATCCCCGGATACCAAATGCAGTGCTACTCTGACAATCATTGGGTACATTGTAGAGAGACATATTCAGACACACCTCACAGATTGAATGTGCCATAAAAATCTTGACTGAACAACTTTATCCATTCTTGAGAACTGTAATTACACTCTTTTGACTATTTGGATAAACATTCGTATTGGGATTCAACTACACGCCCTTTTAAAGCCGCTAGACCTAATTATTGAATAAATGTAACATTTTTAAACTATTATCTATTCTTTTAACTCATAGACTGACGCCTTGCCATAATTGTTAGCTAAATGCCCTTTATTGTTCCTCCTAGCATGTTCTTCCTTTTTTTTCGTAATAATCTTTCACGTTCGAATGAAACAGGCATCCATTTGGGCATTTTAACGCCCATCCTTCACGGCGGATCGAATTATAATTTGGGTCACTCTGTTTTAGGGTTGTTTTTAAGTTTTAGCCTTGTTCTTTGTTTTTTTATTTTTTTTTATTACTTCTTCAGATGTCTTTTATCTCCAATCGATTAATGTCCTTTTTCTTTTCTAGATTGGAAATTAGAGCTGAGCAGTAAATTTTGATATTTTAATTCTGTGTTGTCTGTATACTGTTGCCGTCTTTTTGTGTAATGGCGTGTATTTTTACATAAAAAGTCGTTGCAACAGACATGGCTTCTTGTAATTGTAAAGTTAAAATAAAAATCAAGGGTTCTCAACCTTAAGTTCGTTTCATTCTCCGTATAATTGTTTTTTATGCCTTTTTTCTCCCCATTTTTACATTTTAGAAGAAATTGAACCCTTTACTTTTTTTTCAATAAATTATCTTTTTTGCTAATCCCTTGCTAAACAAATTTACTGCTCATTGAAACTCTTCTGCTCCTTGCACAGCTTCTGCTCCTCAGTCAAGAAATTGTATCCTGAGTCAACAATCAAGTAAACAAGAAAAAAGAATTCGAAACGTTTTATTTTCACTTTATCTAAATAAATATTGAAAAGATTGTTCAAGTACAACTTTATAATTTGTATTCTTACAGCTTATCATATACTTACTACTTGCCTGTTCCTAGGCTCAGGAATTATGTAAGGAACCATTATAAAGAGCTTGAGTCAAATGGGAAGGTGATCTTGCTCAAAATCATGGTCTTGGAATTCCAGAATTGTCTTTTTATGTTAGAAAAAGAAGTACTGTATATTTACGCTAATTGATCAATACTGGTAAATCAATATAATAATTATAATATAGATAAAATAGACCAATACATCGAATATAATTTTAGAGCAATCAATTGGCAAAGTAATACTTTCAGTCTTTTTCAAAGTAATCAAAGTAATACTTTCAGTCAAAGTAATTACTTTCAGTCTAAGTAATACTTTCAGTCTATGACTTTTAGGGAATGTTTCCTCCTTTTCTCAAAATATGGCAAATTTTCTCAGGCTGGTCACTTACTCTCTTACTAATAACGCACTCTCTTCAAAGATTCAAAAAGTACGAAGTGTGCATTAGTTCAGTGCAAAAATAGAACTGTTTACGTGGTTTGCACAAGTTATAAAGGACTAAAAAAGCATGTTTAAAAGGAGTATTGGGTATAATAAGATTGTAGGCTATCGCTAATATTTTTAAACCCGGCTATTTTTATTTAATAAGAAATCTTTCTGTTGTTCTAAGAAAACAAAATTGGTTAAAAGTCAAATAAAACCATAACTTATTTTTAACATTCTTGCAGAAGGCGCAAGTATCTTGTGACAACGAACCCAGAAATTCCAAGGAGCCATTTATCTGATACGCAACAAGTCTAAGGGCTCCTTTGTGGAATGGATGTAGTCAAAGTTTTTGTTCTTTCACAACGCATTTTTGTATAATGTTCCATGTGGCCGTATGGCAGAGCTCGTAATAAGCACCCAAATGTGATCCCTGTAAAAGCTTTAGTTTTATTTGCTGAGGATACTAAATAAATTTGAAAATATTGAAAATAAATTTTAAGAAGTATAATTTTGTGTTGTTTGCTCGTTCTAAAATATATTATCCTTGGGTGGATATGTCCAGGTGTGTAAATCTATTTATTAATAGAGTGCACTTGACTAGGTATTTAGGCATTATTGTAGACGAGACGCTTAGTTTTTCAGACCATATAAATTGTATAACATCTAGAATTGCCCCTAATGTTGAAATTATTAGGAAATTTAAGCACATTTTTCCGAAAACTGTCCTTAGACTTTTGTATTTTTCACTTGTCCAAAGTTATCTTTTATATTGTTGTTCGGTATGGTCTTCAACTTTTTAATCCCATCTGAAACGCCTTAGAGCTTTTCAGAATTCTGCCATTAGGATTTTAACAAATTATGGACCAAGAGATTCAGTGAGAAATGTGTATTTAAAACTGAATATCCTTCCTCTAGCAGGTATATTCCTTTTTTATCGATCTATGGTAGTGTTTGATATTATTAATAACCTTACCTCAGAATGTTTTAATGGCATGTTTCTAACTGGTGTGGATCTTCAAAATTATAATACAAGAAATGCAGATGCATTTCGGCGGCCGCAGTGTAAAACAACCCCGTCATAGTTCTCTGCTCGGCATGTTTTGCCGGGTTCCTGGAGTCATTTACCAATTGGAGTTGTGTTCGAGCACGACCGAGGTAGTTTCCGTGAAAATTGAGGAAATTTTGTAATAATATTTTCCAATTTGTTTGATTTTTTTTTTTTTTTTTTTTTTTTTTTTTTTTTTTTAGTAGTCCCATTTTGGAATTTTTGGTTGTGTTGTTTTGTTATCCTGTCGGTGGGGGATATTGCTTTGTTTGTGTTTATTTTTATTGAGTTATGTGTTTGATGTTGGAGTTGGCCTAACGCACCGAAAGGTTGCTTGGCGTTTCTGTTTTGTAAATTATGTGTAAATAAAGTTATACTCCTGAAAAAAAACAAAAACAAAAAAACATATCTATAGTTAGTAAGTAAGTTTATCTGTAACCCGCAATATTAAATAAAGGCGGAGTAAAAAAAAAATTATCCACATAATAAGGAAAACACAACATAAATAACTGAACAATATCCATAGAATCACTAATCTGGAAAAAAATAAGTGAGGGAGTCACTGGCACATTTCTTCCTTGGGGTATTGGTGCTCAGATCTTTAGCGATGTTGTCAAGCAGCACTAGAGGGTCGACAGGTCCAAAATGATTAATAATCTTGTGATTTCTGTACCACCTTTGCAAATATAGCAGGAATTTACAATATTTAAAATAGCCTCTCCTTAGCTGAAGACAGTCTTTTTTGCGCATTAAAGGCTGCAAACCGATGCGCATTAGAGGCTGCAAACCGGAAAGAAAAAGAATTGCAGGAGAGCAAACTATGGTAAAGTTTACATAAGCCTCGGTGGCTGTACCTCCCTCTATTAGGCGAGATTTTACCATATGAGAATCAAATGCACTGCAGAGAACTAGGAACCAGAGACGAGCAGGTAGTCGAAAGTGTATGAGAAAAATCAATCCCAAGCCATTTCAACTTTGAGACACACTTGAGTAGCATTGTACCCACATGTAAGGAAAGAGCAGGGTTAGAAGTATTAAAACACAGAAATTCGCATTTTGAAGCATTTACAGAAAGCCTAATCATACTCAAAACATTAATCAGAACATTTAGGTTCTTTGTGAGGCCTGACCTAGGATGACTAACTAGCAGAACATCATCAGCATAGGCAATGTGACTAACAGCAGTATTTTATAAAAACACAGTAGGAGACAGCACAAACAGTCCGCAAGCAAGGTTTTAAAAATATATGGAGACAGCACACCACCTTGCCTGACCCCTTTCTTTACTGAGATAGGCTCAGATATATCAGACATCCATTTTAACCAAACCGACGAATTGGAATACCAATATTGAAGAACTTTTAGACATTGATCAAGACCATATTACCGCATTTTATTGCCAGTAAATTAAGATCAGAGGAAATAAGCTCAGGTTTCTTAGCAAGCCGAATTAAAGCTGCAAGGCCCCAGAAGGTCAACCGCGCGCTTTTTTTAGCTTCACGTAAAAACGTGTTCCTGTAGGAAAACTATATCAAAATCAAGAGGCTCATCAATAAGAAGATCTTTGTCTTTGGTTCCCATTAATATTAAGTGAAACAAAGAGAAATCTATTGCCACTAATAATCATTTTCTATCCTTATTCAGAGGGTTTTTTTTAACACTAGGCATCTGAGACTATAGGAAACATGATTTCCCCCGCAGTTAGCGCAATTCGGGCTTTCAGTGCAAGGATTATCACGTTTGTTACAATGTCCAGCAGCGCACCGTGAACACTTTTGATTAGTCGATGGGAGTGGGCAATTTCCGACAATATGGTTCGGCGATTGACAACGGTAGCATCTAGGAGGTAACTTCTGAAAACGTCAAATTCTAAAAAGCTTGTATCCCAAACAAAAACCTTCGTTTATAGCTTTATCTAAGGCATCATCGTCTAGAAATTCAAGGTGGAAGGATCCAGAACTTCCAGTTTTAGTGGCAGCAACGAGACCAGGAATCATACTAATAAGCTCTGATTTTGCTCATCAACAGCGATGTTACTCGCAAAGCCAAACACTTTTTGATTTAGGACATTAGTGGATACATTTAGCTGACTAAATGCAGCGGTGGCGAGAGAGACGGCTGAGGCTTTATCTTGGGTATGGACTACCCACCTTTTCTTTACAGGATCAGATCTCACACTTACGATACCATCATGACCATCCAGGGTATCAAGGGTTTCTTTGCGTTCAATAGGATCTTTGAGATCAGTAGGTGGGTTTTTTAGAATAACCGCACAGGACGGTTTTGAAGAGACAGTACATTCTTGCATTAAAGACGGAGGACATCCAATTGTTCCAGGCAGGAGAGTTTTCACACATTCAGACAAAGAGCGTAGCTGAAACAAACAGTAGTTTACGCGGCAACTCAACGCACAAAAAGCATCGGCAGGAATAAGTGGTACTTCACTAGGGTGGCGGATAACAAAGACTAGCAGACCAACATCATCAGCATCATGCTTTACAATAGTATCGATAATATCGGAGACACTATTAATTAACGCATTTGTACCCACTCTCTTAGGCTGAATTTCCCCAGGAAGGCAAAACTGGAAGATTTGCCTCCTTGCTTCAGAAACCTGGGCGAGCTTGAAAAATTCAGACATATGTTTCTTCATAATATCTTCAGAAAATCCTTTTTCGATACTATATTGGACAAAATTCAGAACAGGACAATAAACGAGCATTCCAGCGGTCCACGCCATCAGCACCAAATGCTGAATACATACATAATGAAGGAAAAAGGGAAGTGTAAGGACCCCCTCAACTGTCCTCTGCAATTTACGGGTAACCCAATACCGGCGGATACAATACGTTGCTTGCGGGAGGTTCCTTTCCCTCTTCTGCTAGTTCCCAGTACGCTTCTTAACGATAAGAAATCAAAAATGGCGCTATAGAAAAATGATACTATAGATAGCGTGCCAATCTACCCGAAAAATGATGGCGCTGGTGAAAATACCCAGGGAATAGGGCTTATTCCACTAAATGGAGAAGATCATACAAACACTACTTGACAGAAAATATATCTCTAGAGTGTAAATAACAATAGGAAAAGACCTCAAAATAATTCAGAAACTTTTTCAAGTTACCAGCAAAGATGCAAGCTCAGACACAAAAGCATTGAATACACTATAGATGGCATTCGTCTTCCACCTATTTGCCCTGTATTTAAATAACAGTCGGAGTGACACACAATTCGCTCTTTTTACTTAAAATTTTATAATCACGGTAATACTTCAATCTTGGTTAGTCCATGAAATACACCATTGAATGATTCATGGTTTTGCTTGACAAGTTAAAGCTTGCACCAGGCATCCTTCATCTCAGGTGTATACATATTGGATTGTAAACGTAAATAGCGACGAAAACCACACTGCCTTTCCATAATAAATAATAAGTAGAACAATAGGGAAATTTTTATATAAGACAGTGGAACACAACTTTAAATGAATATTTCGACCCTATATCCAAGGGCCGTCCTCAGTAAAACAAACGGAGAGAATAAAAAACAATACAAAAGAAACTTACATTAAAATTCAATCATTAAAACTGAAAGGTTTTTAAAAAAAAATCTTTTAAAACAGCCCTAATATCAGTACTTCAAGGGAGTTCAACCAGGACTGTTACTCCAAAGGAATTTGACAGAGAACAATTCATTCAAATGGGATAAAAATACTTACAGACAAGCTTTTAAAGCTAATCTCGCCTTCTTGGCAGCCAGCCCAGATGGTCTATTCGTAACAGGTTGAGTGGAGTTATTTACTGTTTTTTTAATATGATTAGTTAAATCATTTTTAATTAGATTTGTGTATAGGGCATTAAGCGAATATCCCCCAAATCTCTATTTAAGGAAATATTGCTATTTATTTTGATGTTAATTTCAATTGCCTCTCGAACAACCTGTTTTTATGCCTAAATCATTGCTAATAAGGCAAGTTTCTTCAAAAAGCATTTTATGACTAGGGTTATCATATATGTGACTGCTTAAAGAAGAATCAAAGGAAATATTTGTAGTATTAGAATTTAAAGCTTTATTTATGTCATTTTTGTGTTGTTGTAGGCGTTTTTCTAAATTTTTATGGGTTCTACCGCCATAAAAATGGCTACAGTCACAAGGTATTTGATAAACCCCTCTTTGGCGAGTAACTGGGTTTATATCTTTGCCACAGTTTACGAGATTCATGATTTTAAAGTTATTGGTAAATACTACATAAAAATTATTTTGTGTGAAAACTTCTTTTAAATTTGTAGTGACTTTTGGAATACATGGAAGGTAAATTATATTTGAGGGCTTGACGGGATCTTCGCATTGTAAAAGACCCTTAATTTTACGGGAGTGTCTTGCCAATCTTCGATTAATTGTATTATTGATACAGAAAATAGGATAACCGTTTCCAAAAAGTATGTCTCTAATAAAATTTAGTTCATCTGTGATGTAAGATTCAAAGCAAATTTTTAGGGCACGATCAACAAGAGATGTAACAACACCTTTTACAATGTCCAGCAGCTTATTTTTTCAGTAAAGTGAAAATTATGTACAGTATAGGGTATAGGGGCTTGGACTTGGATATAGGGCTTGTCAGCCTTACTCTTGTAAATTTCTGCTTGTTTTTAGTTTGAATCGGTTGATTATTGTAATTTGTGTTCATTTCGGATTTCTTATACTTATTGATGGTGATTTGTGGTAGTTTTACCCTTGGTAGATTATTTAATTTCATTTCTGCTCATTTTTGGTCTGATGAAATTCTTTATTTTTCTTTGAATAACTTATTTTGAGGCATTTTATTTGTTTAATTAACCATAATAAGTAATGAATCGTTGAAGGCTCTTTCGTGTAAGCAACGCTATAGCGTTGCATCTAACACAATTCTGTTCCATGTGCTTACTGCGTTGCTTTTGATTAGTTATGACTTAGACAGTGAGCCAGGAATAAGTTTAGTTTTGCATCGATGGTAAATTCTAGTTACCGCAGCTTGAACTTATCTTCTTTTTCCACCAGTGGAGAGTTTTATGGCAGTCATAATGTGGCCGATCATTTATGGCAGATTACTTGGCGCTAGGCCCCTCCAACTCCCTTTTTCACTGCCCTTCCCCAAAGGCATCCGATTAAAATTTTAAGATCACAATATTTTCAACATAACAAAAAAGTCCAATAACTATACCATTGAAGATTACAAGATCCCCACAACCCTAGGATAAGGGCAGTAATTTATACAATATGTTCATTTTTTTACAATTGGGATTTGGGATATGGAAAGGGGGACAGTGGTGTAATTTTATAAAAATACTGGAGGGGGGGGGGGAGCAAAGTTAGAGGCAATTTTCCCAGATCAAGTGAAAATGACAGACAAAAATGAAAAATGGACTGTATAGTAGCATAAAGGCTAAGATATATACTAAAGAAAACTGACCAGTTTCTCTGGATGCTTGAATTATTCGGGCTTATCTTAGTTTTGATAAGATTTTTGAATAAACTAAATTTCAGCTTGGAAGAACTAGGGTTGTTGAGGGGGTGGGGCAAATCGTCACACAGCAAATTACAGCGATTACGTAGGGGCCATGTTCAACTGACCGAAAGGGAAAATGTGCTTGATTTTACCACTACTACTAATACTATGGTTACTACTGCTACGACCGCTACCACAGTTAAGGGTAATAAGGTAAAAACTTCGGGAATGTTGATGGCGAAGTTGAACTAAATTAAAACACTCTGTGTATGCAGTTGCAAAGGGGCGTATTATCAATACCTTGTGAACTGCATTGAGTATTATGTTAGAACTTCCAGGTATGTTGATGGGAATGTTGAGCAAACCACAAAGAACTATCCACATAGTGCTAATATAACATCTACTACTATGAAGGCTGCCCCTCCTTTTGGGTATCTTCCTATATTTAACAGGGACAAGTTCATAATTATAGGTGCCCATAAGGGGCGCAAAAGGGGCACCAGACCCCTCCTGGCTGAATGATGCTTCATTATGTTTATATTTTTGTTTTAAGGTGTCTATTATATAGCATTAAAAGTGCCAATTAGACCAGTTAAGTCTCCCTGGAATTAAGCCTACGGGCGCCCATGTTTATAATTACTGTTCCTCCTGACTTAATAAACATGCCAGTACAATCCAAAAATCTCAGGTCCAGCATGCAATCCCTCGGGGAGCGATTGAAACCCAGACAAAGAAAGACCTCATCACTCGTGAGTCTCAACTCAGGGAGGAACCGAAAAACATCAGTCTTTTCAAAGAAGAAAAAGATGCCGAGAGTAAAATTTTTAGATCGAAAAAGGATGTCTTTTCCTAGAAATGGTATATCTACCGCATACAAAATCTCCCCCTTCAATCATCTAATCTCTAAATCTCTTCAATGCAGAAAATGTTGACGTCAGTGCAATACATGGCTCCTACGAACAATTTTATCCGCAACAACCAATCTCTGAAAACGTGGATTTTCAAATTTATTCTAATGAAGACTATTTCACAGATTTGACTTCCACATTTCATTCAGTGTTCAGTCAGTCTTCGACGTGGAAACACCTGTTTTAGGACATTTCCAAACTTACTTGGGAATTTCATTATTTCACTGACATGAACTTTAATTATTTCAGCAATAATATAAGTTTCACAGTAAGTGAAATAGTAAACTTCAATAGATTAGTGGAAGTGATAAGCTCGCTGTGGGTGATAAAGACTTAATTATTTTCAGTCAAAAGAAGTGCACATAAACGCGTGATTTATGGGTATTTAAAGATTATCCGACCTGAGAAATAGTAAACGTGCAAACAGAGTTCACAAATACGTGCAAACAGGGTACTCTCCTTGCGAGTATTTTTTTTTTATTACTTATTTTTTAGGCTAAGAGATGACAGAAGTTATTTTAGCATCGATTCACACATTGTCCAAAAAGTTAAAAGCGATGGATTTGAAGCTAAATAGCCTGCAAGAGGCTCAGAACTCAGCAAGCGGGGCAATACAACATTTACCAAATAATAGAGAGTTGAAATGACGGTAATAAAATAGGAAAAATCTTCCGTAAAAACTAGAGTCCAAAACACGGAGAAACTAAGTACACTCCAGGACTCCCGTATACGAAATCAAGGGAAGGAAGCTTGAAGGAAGAAGTTAGTAATTTATGGGTTGCAGGAAATCAAATTCGATATTTCTTTTAAAAAAGAGTTAGCACATTATCTTGCAAGAAGGGTGCCCCAAATTAATATCCGGCCTCACGATTTACAGTATGTTTTCAGATTGCCATCAAAATCGGGACCACGTCCTATACTAGTTCGGTTTCCAAATGCGTATAAAAGAGTCATTGTTTTCCGCAACGGGAGAGTTTTGTACAGGAGTGAACGTTTGTGACTCTGGATTATTCACCTGGAAAACGAGAGATTAGAAACAAATTAAAACCGACTCATTAAGAGGCCCGTACCCAGAACCTGAAACCGAAGTGGAAGGGAATGAAGTTAATAGTTAATGAAACCACTTACGAGTATAATAGAGGAACTGGCACTGTGTGATCATATAATCAACGCACCCAAGTTGAAGCAGCGAAAAATCCAGAATAGGGAACGAGCTCCCACACTCACAGGGAAAAAACAAGCAGTTTCAGGAGACGCAAGAATAAGATCCTTGTCAATAGAAACTTTTGTGTCAGAATTTGAATCAGCTTTAGGGAGCAAGGGCGAAGATAATGACTATCAGAACTCGAATTAACGAGATATAAGCCTCAATAGTAGTGTAGAAAAAGATTAAGTGAAAAACAGTGAAAAATAGGAACTCGCGGGCCATGGGAAACAATTTGAACGTTTTTTGTTTGATCATTAGAATATTCGAGGTCTCACAAGGGAGAAGTTGGAAAGGATTAAACAAACCAACGATTTTGACGTGCTGGGTATTCTAGAGACGTGGAAAAGTGTAGAGGAAACTTTGAATTTTGAGGGATATGAAGAGTTTAAAGCATGCAGGAAAAAAAGTAGAAATAGTAGAACGTACTGGGGTCTCTCTGTGCTTATGAAAAAAAGATCATTTGTTTCAGTTAAAAGGCTACCTGATAAATCTGAGAATGTTGCATGGATTATGCTTCTTTTAAATTGCTCGGTAATGTATATTATGGTAGGTTCCGTATATTTACTGCCTCAGTCTAGCTCGTATTCAAACGAAGATACTTGGAAACTTCTGTCTGAGGAAATGGCTGCTCTACGTTTGAAGTACCCGTGCATAGGATTTATATTAATTAATTAAATAAAAACTGTCCGAAAAATAAGTTTTTCCAAGAAAGTTAAAGGCCATTTTAATATAACCCCAAGCTATCAAAAATGCATGAAAACACTCCAACTCAGAACGACCAGAAACTATCTTTGAAGAATGAGTGAAACCCGACTTAAAGGGAAACTAAGCAGGAATGCATCGCAAAAAACATACAACAAGTAATAATATAAATAAATATATAGATTTTAAAGCAAGTAATGCTTCGATTGAATATAAAAATAAAACTGAAAACGAAAACAAATATTTTGCTATTAAAGTATAAACGAAACTTAAAACGAACAGAAATTAAATAAACAATCAATATGAACAAACATACAATATATATTAATGTAAATGAATAAATAAATCTTAAAACGAGTGAAACTTAAATTGAATATGCAAATCAAGTTTGAATCGAATAAAAATAAATACCTACAAAAGTTTGGGTATCGTCTCACTGCAGAAGCCTAAAACCTACTGCGTCATTGGCGCTTTACTAATAACAATTCTTTGAAATATTTTCACTTTTGTAACTTTAAGAAATCAAAAATTAATGAAGATCTTAGGGAATAAATATCAGCATATGTATATTAAATTGACAATACACAATTTTTTTCAGTAAACTCATTTGAATTTTTTTCAGTAAAGTACAGATTATATTCTGGCTTTTAGAAAACAAAGGGTTTTTGAACCCTACTCACATTAATTTATGCTCGTTTTGAGTTTTACTCTAATATTTATTTTAATTTTTGTTCTTCTTGGGTTTCATTTATTTATTGATACGGATTTGGGGTAGTTGTATGCTTGGTAGATTATATGATAGTCCGGACGCCAGGTGTTGAAAATGTGAACCATACCACGAAAGAATGGGGCTGCTACGAGGATTAGCCTACCCTCCACACCCCTAAATTGACCATGCGGATTCAAAAATACAAATGGCACTTGCTTTTGAGTGGTGGAACACTTCAAGATTTTTTTTCCCTGTAATTTTTATTTTTATTTTCAATGCTGTAAGAACTGGAAAATAATAAATTTGTAATATACGAGTAATTCGTTTTCAGTGAAGCACCAATGACGTAGAAGGCTTTAGGTTTTTACAGTTAAAGAAGAGGGCAGTATCCAAATTTTGCTTGTAGTGAGACTATATTTGTCTTGACCAATCTTGAAAAGAACTAACAAATTAAACTGATTATTTGATTCATAATGATATTAATTCCTAAAAGTTCATCAGTTCAAAATTTAACTGTAATTTTATTATTTATTTTCAATATTAAGTACAAAAGAAAACATTTGTAATATAATTCGTTTTCAGTAAAGCGCCAATGACGCAGTAGGTTTTAGGCTTCTGCAGTGAGACGATACCAAAACTCTTGTTTGTAGTTATTTTTATTCGATTCAAATTTGATTTGCATGTTCAATTTAAGTTTTACTTGTTTTAAGATTTATTTATTCATTTACATTAATATATATTGTATGTTTGTTCGCAATGATTGTTTATTTAATTTCTGTTCGTTTTAAGTTTCATTTATACTTTAATAGCAAAATATTTGTTTTCGTTTTAAGCTTGATTTTCATATTCAATCTAAGCATTACTCGCTTTAGGATCTATTTATTCTTTTACATTATTACTTGTTGTATGTTTTTTGTATGATTGTTTATTTAATTTCTGTTCGTTTTGGGTTTCATTTATTCTTTAATAGTAATTTCTGGTCGTTTTGAGTTTGAATTTTAACAGGTATTTGTATCTCCTGAGCTCAAGTTTAAAATAGCCTTTGGTTTTCTTTGAAAAACTTATTTTTCGGAAAGTTTTTTTTTAATTAATTTTTGTTCAATTTTGATTGCAAAAAATTTCAAGTTTTTATGGCATGGGGAGGGGGTGCTTACTGTCCGATTATTCTTGACTTTAAAAAACGGATCTAGAACTTTCAATTTAAATCAAATGAGGCTTTTTTCAAAGTCTATATGATTACCTCTTTGATAAAAACCTTATATATGAACAATAGACAGCTTGCATAACTTGTGGACAGCGATTGACAAAAATGAATGGATTGAAAAAAAAGTTCCAATAAGGGGGTTTAGACCATTTCACTTGCTGACACAAAGGGATCACGACTGTTTGGAATTGACCTTAATAGGAATTTGTGTGCCAAAGTAATTTTACATCTATCACAGACTATGTATTTTAACCTTGTAATTGGATACTTATAATAGATTTCCTATGTGTTCTTCCCATACAAAACCCCTTCCCATAAGTTATGAACCCCCCTTAATAAGTTATGCCCCAGGAAATAACTTACAACGCCTACCCCTGGTTCCTTGTGGGCTGTGTCGACACCGGAGTTTTTTGTTATCAGAACATTGAACTATTTTAACAAAATGTGTATCTCAAAATTTTTATCTGATGCAGTTAGGGCGTGGAGGAGGGAAAAGGGCTAGTTGCCCTTCAATCTCTTTTGACTCTTAAAAAGTGAACAAGAACTTTCAATTTTCAATCAAATGAGCCCTCTCTAAAATTTATACGAGCGTCCCTTCCATAAGAAATAATATGAAGGATTCGGAGAATCCTTAAATTACAATCCTTGCCCTGAGGGCTTTGGGGGAGTTGTAGTCCTCAAAGACCTAATTTCCGGAACTTAAAACTACGTTTAAAAAATGGCTGTCTTAAAATTTTGATTGGATGTGTTTGGGGAAAAGGTGGGCGTGAGAGGGGGGTTAGTTGCCCTCAAATCACTTTCGATTATTACAAAGGGCACTATCCCTCGGAATTTCCAATCGAATGAGCCTTTTTTGAAGTTTCTACGATACCACCTTCTATAAAATCCTTATATGCCCCAAGGGCATAACTTAAAACCCTTGCCCTGAGGGTTGTGGGGGATTGTCCTCCTCAAAAACATATTTTCTATCTGGAAATCAACTACGCTGAACAAAATGGATATCTCAAAATTTTGATTGGATGTGTTTGGGCGAATGATGGGTGTGGAGGGGGGGGGCTAGCTGCCCTCCGATCACTTTCGACTATTAAAAAGAGCACTAGCCCTTTCATTTCCAATCGAATGAGCCTGTTTTGAAGTTTCTACGACAACGCGTTCTATAAAAACCTTACATGTCCCCAGGGCATAACTTAAAACCCTTGCGCTGAGGGTTTTGGGGGACTGTCCTCCTCAAAAATATATTTTCAATCTGGAAATCAACTACGCTGAACAAAAATGGCTATCTCTAAATTTTGATTGGATTTGTTTGGGGGAATGATGGGCTAAGGGGGGGGGGGCTAGTAGCCCTCCAATCACTTTTGACTATTAAAAAGGGCGCTATTCCTTTGAATTTCCAATCGAATGAGCCTTTTTTGAAGTTTCTATGACAACTCCTTCTATAAAAACCTTATATGCCCCCAGGGCATAACATAAAACCCTTGCCCTGAGGGTTGTTGGGGATTGTCCTCCTCAAAAACATGTTTTCTCTGTGGAAACAAACTACGCTGAACAAAATAGCAATCTCAAAATCTTGATTCGATATGTTTGGGGGAAGGATGGGCGTGGGGGGGCTAGTTGCCCTCCAATCACTTTCGACTATTAAAAAGGGCACTATCCCTTTGAATTTCTAAACGAATGAGCCTTTTTTAAAGTTTTTACGAAAACGCCTTCTATAAAAACCTTATATGACCCCAGGGCATATCTTAAAACCCTTGCCCTGAAGGTTCTAGGGAAGTGTCCTCCTCAAAAACATATATTTTCTATATGTTTTTAGGATTTCTATATGTTTTTAGGATAGTGTCCTCCCTAAAAACATATAGGCTATCTCAAAACTTTGATTGGATATGTTGGGGGAAATGCTGGCCGTGGGGGGGGGGTCTAGTTGCACTCTAATCACTTTTGACTATTAAAAAGGGCGCTAACCCTTTATTTTCCAATCGAACGAGCCTATTTTGAAGTTTCTACAACAATGTCTTCTACAAAAACCTTGTATGCCCCGAGGGCATAACTTAAAACCCTTGCCCTGAGGTTTGTGGGGGAGTGTCCTCCTCAAAAATATATTTTCTATCTGGAAATCAACAATGCTGAACAAAATGGCTATCTGAAAATTTTGATTGGATGTGTTTGGGGAAATGATGGGCATGGGGGGTGGAAAGGGCTAGTCACACTCCAATAACTTTCAACTATTACAAAGGGTACTAGCCCTTTAATTTCAAATCGAATGAGCATGTTTTGAAGTTTCTGGGACAACTTCTTCTATAAAAACCTTATATGCCCCCAGGACATGACTTAAAACCCTTGCCCTGAGGGTTGTGGGGGAGTATCCACCTCAAAAATATATTTTCTATCTGGAAATCAACTATGCTGAACAAAATAGCTATCTCAAAATTTTGGTTGGATGTGTTCGGGGGGATGATGGGCATGGGAAGGGGGGCTAGTTGCCCTCCAATCATCTTCGACTATAAAAAGGGCACTAGCCCTTTAATTTCCAATTGAATGACCCTGTTTTGAAGTTTCTACGACAACACCTTCTATAAAAAACCTTATATTCCCCCAGGGCATAATATATTTTCAATCTGGCTATTTCTATCTGGAAATCAACCATGTTGAACAAAATAGCTATCTAAAAATTTTAATTGGATGTGTTTGGAGAAATGATGGATTTGGGGTGAGAGGAGGGGGCTAATTACACTCCAATCACTTTCGACTATTAAAAAGGGCACTTGCTCTTTAATTTTCAATCCAATGAGCCTATTTTGAAGTTTCTACGACAACGCCTTCTATAAAAACCTTATATACCCCCAGGGCATAACTTAAAACCCTTGCCCTGAGGGTTCTGGGGGAGAGGCCTCCTCAAAATATATTTTCTATCTTGAAATCAACTATGCTGAACAAAATGGCTATCTCAAAATTTTGATTGGATGTGTTTGGGGGAATGGTGGGCATGGGGGTTGGCTAGTTACCCTCCAATCATTTTCGACTATTAAAAAGGCCACTAGAACTCTCTATTTCCAATTGAATGAGCCCCCTTTGAAGTTTCTGCAACGATCCCTTCTATATGCAGTGCTTCTGGGAAAAAAAATAATAAATAATAAAACCTTGAAACCGTATGATCTTTCTATAGGCAACGCTATAGCGTCGCTTCTGATGAGGGATTATAACGTGCACACGGCCGATTGTTTAGAACAACGTGAAACCTGTGATGGTTTTATTTTTGCAGATCCTTTAATTCAAGAAGAAGAAAGTTAGGAGAACTTAAGGGGAAGACATAAAAAGGACAAGGAAAGGAGAAAGAACACTTGGGGAAGTAAGCTTTTACATTTTGGTGGGGAGTATGCACGGCCGTATCCAGGGGGGAGGGGTTACCCGGTTTGAACCCCCCCCCCTGAAATTTTTGACCGAGTCGAAAGTTAGTAAAACCTAGGTAAAATCAGTAAAATTAGTCGAAAACTGAGTCAAAAATTAGTAAACCCCCCCCCCCTCGAAAAAGTCAAAAATTAGTAACCCCCCCCCCCCGAAAAAAATCCTGGATCCGCCCTTGGAAGTATGGTTTGGTTTTGGTTAATGGGAGGGTTGGAAGGAATAAGGGGATTGGAGATTTTACATCTCTGTCGGGTAAGAACCCAATTTTAATTGATTATATTTTAGTTGATGGTTGTCTCTTGTCGTACTGTGTGGTTTTTGATGTTCTGGAAATAGTTGGCTCCGACCATTTGCCATTGCTGTTAGAGATCAGAGTAGAAGATCGTCAACGGAAAAATAGGGTTATGGAAAGGGTTTTGGAGAACAGGATACTAGATTTAAGAAAAAATATAAAACAGAGAGAGCGGTAGATATTTATCATGAAGATTTATTTAAGGTTAATGTAAGAAACGAAAATTTTGAGAAAGAGATGGAGAATATTATTCAGTTAGCTCAAGTCGGCAAAGTAAGTGAAGCAGTATGTAATTTAGAAGAATTGCAGATATGCGAACTACGGAAAGAGAAGAAATCGACGAAAACATTTTTGATTTTTGATTAATTATTGTACAAGAGAGGCTGAGGAAAGTTTGCTCATCCCAACTGCAAGGAATAGAGAATAATTTAAGAATTTAGAGATAGAATTGAAAGTGGTATAAGAAGATGATAAGAGTGAATAAACAATGTGAAGCAGCGAAGAAAGAAAAAGAACTTATTAAGCAATTCAGGGAAAAAGACACACATCAATTCTGGAAAGCTGTACATAGGTCGCTGAAGGGAGAGGCACACGAGACATTTCTTTGGAGCCTGAAGAGTGGGAACAGCCCCTCAGGACACAATCGATAAATGGAAACCGAATGAAAGAAGATCTCCAAAACATTTTACCAGAAATTATAACCGCTGACAGAAGGAGACACGAATTTAATAGCACCAATTTCGGAAGAGGAGATATGGGAGGCTATGAAATCAGCTAAAGAAAAGGCTACCTGTAGAGACGGAATTCCACTACGAGTATGGAAAAATGCAAAAGAAGTATGCATACCCGTTTCAACTGTCGTTTTTACCCGCACATTTTTATTGTGCAGCTGGCCAATAGAATGGACAACATCTATAGCTCTACTATTATGTGAAAGAGGAAACAACAAAGAATTCTTGAATTACCGAATGATATAGATATCTCCCACAGTTAGAAATATTTTTTGTAAGATAGTAGATAGTCGTCTAAGAAAATGGCTAGAATTACTAGGGAAATCAATAGATGAGCAGGGCGGGAATAGGAAAGAAGGGGGTACAATTGAGCAGGTATTTATATTGCATAGTATAGTTAGAAAAGGAATCATGAAAAGAGGGGTTAGGATTTATGTAGCGTTGCTGGATGTAAGAGTGGCTTTTGATAATGTGATCAGTGCTATGCTATTTGAGTGACCTCTGGACATCGGATTGCCTGTAAATTTTGCTAGATTAATTGTAGGAATATGCAGTTCAGTTGGCCTAGTTGTTAGTATACTAGGTAAGGTATCCAGGAGAATTTTGACGCGAATAGGTTTAAAACAGGGATGCCCACTGTCACCGATTTTTTTCAACGTGTATATTAATTATATAATTGATTTCTTAAAGGAGAAAAGCGCTCTGGAAGAAGCGCTTCGAAAGTATGTAGCTTTTGTTTGCTGATGATATTGCTCTCATAGCAGAATCGGCAAAAGAAGAGCAAACATTATTAAACATAATGGAGGAATATTTGGATATGAAAGGATTAGAATTGAATAAGAAGAAAACGGTAATTGTAGTTTTAGGAAAGGTGGGAAATTAAAGAAAGATGATGAATTTAGATTTAAAAGTAATTTTATAGAGATTAAAAAAGAATTCGTGTATTTAGGAGTTAAGTGGTTTTGGAATGATAAGTATGCAGAGGATGTTCAGTATAGAGTACAAAAAGGGAAATATGTGTTTGAATTTAATTTTTAAACACGAGGTTGGAAAGATTAAGGACTTAGCAATGCATAAATATTTATTTAGAACTAAACCCCTCCCAAATATGCATTACATGTGTGAGCTGTGGGGTTTTAGAGAAAGTGGGGAGTTGGAGAGAATGAAAAGGAATTATTTTAAGATAGTTTTTAGGGCTAAGTAGGACAAAATTTAGGACCAAGTAGGTTAAGAAAAGATAGGTTAATTAGAATGGTGAAGTTTAGGATACAAATTTTAAAAAGTAAAAGTAGGCTAGGGAAAGAAGTGTATTTTAGTTTGTTGGAGGATAAGATAGAGGTAGGGTGGCCACAAGAAATTAAGAAAATTTTAGATGAAGTAGGATATTCGTATTTTGGAATGAAGGTCAGGGATTGAATTCGGATACACCGGTTGATAAGGTAAAATAAGATGCAAGTAAGAAAATGCTCTATTCAAAATAGCAATTGTTTCTTACAAAATCTTTGCTGCTTGAAATAACATGAGGAGTATGCGTTAGCACTGCTCAAAATGTATTGTTTCTTTAATATAAGATGAAAATAAAAAAATACATGGTTAAAAATACCAAGCATGTTTATCAAATTTTTTACTGCTTGAAATAAGATGAGAAATTTTGCAATGGTGTTGGTCAAAATGTATTGTTTCTTGAAATAAGACAGAAATATGCAAATGCATTATTGCATTATAAGCAAATGCATAATGCAAAAATGGCATAAGCCCTTTCTATTTTCAATTGAATTAGCCCTTTTCGAAGTTCTTACGACAACTCCTTCGATACAAAGTGCCCTGGTCTAAACCACAACAACAACAAAAAATAATATATTATACCCGCATCGATCTTTACTATAAAAATGTCAAGCCTTCCAATCACTTTCGACTAATAAAAAGGGCACTAGGCCTTTCGATTTCCAATCGAATGAGTCTTTTTGATATTTTACGACATCAATTCCTATAAACACCTTATAAACCTCCAGGGCATAAATTACAACCCTTATCCTAAGGGTCGTGAGTGTGGTTGTCATCCTCTAAGACCTAATTTCCAGAACTTTCAACTATGTTAAACAAAATGGATATCTCAAAATTTTGATTGGATGTGTCTGGGAAAATAGTGGGAGTGAAGGATGCGTTAGTTTTTGAAACCTTATATGCTCCCGGGGCATAACTTACAACCCTTACCCTGAAGGCGGTGGGGATGTGTCCTCCTAAAAAACATAGTTTCTACCTGGAAATCCACAACACTGAATAACATGGCTATCTAAAAATGTTTATTGCATGTGTTTGGGGGAAAGGTGGGTGACAGACGGGGGCCAGTTGCCGTCTCAAATCACTTTTGACTATTAAAAAGGGCACTAGACCTTTGAATGTCCAATGGAATAGGCCCTTTTTCAAATTTCTACGCCAAATATTTCAATAAAAACTTATAAGCCCCCAGGGTATAACTTATAACCCTTGCCCTGAAGACTGTGGGGGGAGTGTTCTGCTCAAAGGTATATTTTCCTGATAACATCGTGGAACAAAATGGCTATCTCAAAATTTTGATTTGATATGTTTGGGGAAATGGTGGGCGTGGAAGGGGTGTTAGTTACCTTCCAATTACTTTCGACTATTCAAAAGGGCACAAGCCATTTCAATTTCGAATCGAATAAGCCATTTTAGAAGCTTCTACGACAACACGTTCTGTAAAAACTTTGTTTCAAATGGAATTTTGGAAATTTTTTCGGTGAACTGCATGACATGGAATATTTTTTTAGTGTTGTGTCATGATTTTTCCTGTCGGTGTTACATTCTGTTGATGTTTCAAAGTGCATTTTCGAGTTTTTTAGTTGAAATGTATGACATGGAATATTTTTAGTGTTATGTCGTGGTTTATCTTGTCAGTGTTACATTCTGTTGATGTTTCAAAGTGCAATTTTGAAATTTGTCCTTGGAAAATATGACATGAAATATTTTTGTAGTTTTGTATCGTGGTTTATCTTGTCAGCGTCATATTATGTTGATGTTTCAAAGTGTATTTTGGAACTTTTCCGTTGAAACATATAATATTAAATATTTTTATAGTTTTGTGTCATGGTTTTTCTTGTCTGTGTTACATTCTGTTGATGTTTCAAAGTGCATTTCGGATTTTTTCGTTGAAATGTATGACATGGAATATTTTCGTGGTGCTGTGTCGTCGTTTAACTTGTCAGTGTTACATTCTGTTTATGTTTCAAAGTGCATTTTGGAATTTTTTCGTTGAAACGTATGACTTGGAATATTTTTGCAGTTCTTTGTCATGGTTAATCTTGTCAGAGTTACATTCTTTTGATGTTTCAAAGTGCATTTCGAATTTTTGCGTTAAAACATAGGACATTGAATATTTTTTGTAGCGTTGTTTCATGGTTTATCTTGTCAGTATTACATTCTGTTAATGTTTCAAAATGCATTTTGGAATTTTTTTCGTTGAAATGTATGACATGGAATATTTTTGTAGTGTTGTGTCGTGGTCTATCTTTTCAATTTTATAATTTGTTGATGTTTCAAAGTGCATTTTGAAACTTTTTGCTGAAAAATATGACATGGAACATTTTTGTTGTGTTGTGTCGTGGTTTAACTTGTCACTTTTACATTCTGTTGATGTTTCAAAGTGAATTTTGGAATTTTTCGTTGTACGTTTGATACGTTTGATATGTATGTTTGATATTTGCTGCCAAGTAAGCTGTGCTATAACATTCAAAAATCATGTGTTGCAAAGTCTCAGACGTTTTTAAACTAAAGCTGCAGTGTGATTGGTCCCATTTCATAAAGAAAGAAAAACGAGCAAAAATGGGGTTTTTATAGGCCAAATGAAGATACTGAAAAAACAAAGCGAATATTTCGGGAGGACAAACGCCTCTCTTCTTCAGCGCGAAACAAAACGATGTATCAAACGAAACAAAGCGAATATTCCTCTCGAAATATTCGCTTTGTTTTTTCAGTATCTTCATTTGGCCTATAAAAACCCCATTTTTGCTCGTTTTTCTTTCTTTATGTGATGTCAGGCCAATGTGGCTTAAGAAATTATCTTGGTCCCATTTATTCCATTCATATTCTTCCTTTCTTAAAATTAGAAAATTACTCTTAATTCGAAATAAAGAAAATTAGTTTCCCGAAATGGTAAGATAAGAGTATGAGGTACGAATCGTTTTTGAGGGATTCTATGTTGGCGTGTTCCACAGAGAATGAAAGACCTGGCGGTAATAGAAATTAATGTATTCAGTGTAGAATATGCCACTATATCAGCAATTTTTTTTATAGTATATACCCTGATGACTTGGAAAGTGCTGAAACTGGATGATCATATTTCTCTGTTGAAGATCAAAGAGAAGACTACGAAGGCAGTAAACATCCAAGTCAGGGGCTGGTTTGTGCACTTTAGAAATCATCTTTAAAGCTGACTTTGAGTCTGAGAAGACGACATATTTTTTGATAGTCGAGGTTTTGCTTTAACTATCTTACGTGTCTGAATTATAGCCTTTATCTCAGCAATCAGTCAGGATGGAAGATCCATTTGGTAGCCCTGTACAAATATTCAAAGAGTACAAAATATGGACAAAATTTGGCTGAAAATGACATATTTTCCGGTGCTCAGTCGAAATATTCACGGAACAGAAAGTTTGAAACCTGATCTTGTGTATTATTAAATAAAAAAAAACAAGTTTTTTAAACTGAAAGTAAGGAGCAACATTAAAACTTAAAACGAACAGAAATTATTCCGTATATGAAAGGGGCTGTCCCCTCCTCAAAGCCTCGCTCTTTACGCTAAAGTTTTTTATTGTTTTAGAAAATAAAGTTGTGAGACAGAGTCAAACTTTAGCGTAAAGAGCGAGGCGTTGAGGAGGGGATAGCCCTTTCATATACGGAATAATTTCTGTTTGTTTTAAGTTTTAATGTTGCTCCTTACTTTCAGTTTAAAAAACTTGTTTTTTTTTAATTTCCGACCGTTTTTTAGTTAATGTAGCTTTTATTTGCATAAAAATTTTACTTTTCTTTTGCCAAATGGATGTCTTTACAAATTAACTGACGTAACTAACTTCTATATTCGTATATTTTTCTTCTGGCCAAAAATACTAAGTTGCAGATTTTTGCAGATATGAGCTTGAAACCTATGTAATAGGGTTTTCTGATACGCTGAATTCTGACGGTGTGATTTTCATTAAAATTCTTTCACTTGTAAGGGATGTTTCCCCCCTCTTTAAAAAATCGAGTAAATTTTCTCAGGCTCTTAGCCTTTGATGAGTAATACTAAACTTAATAAAATTTATATATTTAGAATCAGCATTATAAACACATTCTTTTGATTCATTTATTGACATCAAAATTCTGTTTATAAAAGTTTAGATTACTATTGAGCCGTATCGCTTGTTTTTTTATTGTTTTTTTATTACATATACGTTATTACGTATATGAGGGGGTTCTCCCCTTAGTCAATACCACGCTCTTAACGTCAAAAGTTAAAAAAAAATTAATTCACAAACCCCTGAATCACAAAGGCCGTTTAGTTAGAATAGATAGTTCTTTTGAAAACACTAAAAAAAAGCTGTAGCGTAAAGAGCGAGGTATTGACTTGGGGGAGAACCCCCTCACATACGTTATAATTTCTGTTCGTTTTAAGTTCTAATATTCCTTCTTACATTTCGGTTGAAATGTAATTATTCCGTATATGAAAGGGGCTGTCCCCTCCTCAACGCCTCGCTCTTTACGCTAAAGTTTTTTATTGTTTTAAAAAATAAAGTTGTGAGAGAGAGTCAAACTTTAGCGTAAAGAGCGAGGCGTTGCGGCGGGCACAGCCCCAAACCCCTGAATCCCAAAGGCCGTTTAATTAGAATAGATAGCTCTTTTGAAAGCACTAAAAAAACTGTAGCATAAAGAGCGAGATATTGACTTGGGGGAGAACCCCCTCACATACGTTATAATTTCTGTTCGTTTTAAGTTCTAATATTCCTTCTTACATTTCAGTTGAAATGTAATTATTTATAACGGACAAAGAATAAATTTACGACGATAATCAAGGTAAAAAATAAGTTTTATTTGAACAATGCCATAAAGCGATGACATTTGATTATGATATTTGGTGCTTCACATTGTTATATAATAATTAGAACCCAGGTCCTAAAATTGTTCTCAATCAGGAACCCTTATCGCTATCTAAATTCACAAAGTGCAAAGATTTTCAAACAGAGGTGTTTATTGTTTAAAGTTCAGGCAAGGTCTGCCCATTTCATATGAAAACATTGATTGAAAACAATACTAGTTTATATATATATAATATATATATATATATATATATATATATATATATATATATATATATATATATATATATATATATATATATATATATATATATATATATATATATATATATATATATATATATATATATATATATATATATACATATATATATATATACTACGAAAACTTTAGGAAAAAGAAAGTTTTTTTAAAGAAAAGTAAAGGCCATATTAAACTTAAGATTAGTAGAAATAGAAGCCTACAATAATTCAAACTCAAAACGACCAGAAATTATTATTAAAGAATAAAAAAGGAAAGGAGAATAATTGGTATGGTGGTAACACTGCATATAAATTTACATGAATGTATATATAGTGGGCTGTAATAATGCAAAAGATAAATATAACATTGGTTTAAGATTGGAAAGAAAGAGAAAGAATAAATTTACGACGATAATCAAGTAAAAAATAAGTTTTATTTGAACAATGCCATAAAGCGATGACATTTGATTATGATATTTGGTGCTTCACATTGTTATAATTAGAACCCAAGTGCTAGAATTGGTCTCAATCAGGAACACTTATCGCTATCTAAATTCAGAAAGTGCAAAGATTTCCAAACAGAGGTGTTTATTGTTTAAAGATCAAGAAAGGTCTGCCTATTTCATAAAAAAACATTGATTGAAAACAAAATTAGTCATATCTAGGCTCTCCGCCAAAACAGGTAACTAGATTTTTCAAATATCACAGGAACTACAATCTGAGAAAAAAAATATCACGACGTGAAAAAAAATGATAAACTATCCAGTTGCGGATCCAGAGGGGGGGGCGAGGGTTACTCCCGTATAGTAGTCTAAAGCAGTGTAATTCACCTAATTAACGCAAGTTTGCATTAATTAAACTTGCTCCTAACGTAAGTTTGTCGGATCAACCTACTTTGCGCCCCCCTCCCCTAAAAAAATCCTGGATCCGCCCCTGAAACCATCACACCTATTCCACCAGTTATTAGAAGAAAAACAAATTCCTTATTTTCACAAATTTCCTCAACCCCCCGCCGCCTTTTTTAAAAAATCCTACATAGGCCAATCATTTGAGTCCACTGTATGTAAATAATAGATTAAGTCATAATTTGTATATAAATTAAGTCATACCTGCGAGACAAGACACAGGCAAACCACTTGGCTGGCTCACCAAGTTTTTTTCTGCTTTCGCAATTATGAATAATGCACGTTGTAACTATTTCTCATTGAGTTGACGTACTAACCCGCTAATGCAGAAAGAAGTGGGAGGAGCTTTTTGTTCGCACCGAGAACGAAGACCAGAAATGATCTGCGATAAGCTTACTGGATAATTATATGAACTGTGCTTTTAACGTAAAGAGCGTGGTATTGACTAAGGGGAGAACCCCATCATATACGTAATAAAAAAAACAATAAAAAAAAACAAGCGATACGGCTCAATAGTAATCGAAACTTTTAAAAACGGAACTTTGATGTCAATAAGTGTATCAAAAGAATGGGCTTATAATGCTGATTCTAAATATATGAATTTTATTAAGTTTAGTATTACTCATCAAAGGCTACGAGCCTGAGAAAACTTACCTGATTTTTTAAAGAGGGGGAAACATCCCCTAAAAGTGAAAAAATTTTAATGAAAATCACACCGTCAGATTCAGCGTATCAGAAAACCCTATAACATAGGTTTCAAGCTCATATCTGCAAAAATCTGCAATTTTGTAATTTTTGCCAGAAGAAAAATATACGAATATAAAAGTTCGTTACGTAAGTTAGTTTGTAAATTACGTCAGAACCAAATTTAGAGACAGCCATTTAGCAAAAGAAAAGTAAAATTTTTATGCAAATTTTGTTTACTTATTCAATGACGGAGAGCCAAAATAAAAGCTGCATTAACTAAAAAAACGATGAGAAATTAAATAAAAAAAACTAAAGTTTTTTAAACTGAAAGTAAGGAGCGACATTAAAACTTAAAACGAACAGAAATTATTCCGTATATGAAAGGGGCTGTCCCCTCCTAAACGCGTCGCTCTTTACGCTAAAGTTTGACTCTGTCTCACAACTTTTTTTTTTAAAACAATAAAAAACTTTAGCTTAAAGAGCGAGGCGTTGTGGAGGGCACAGCCCCTTCCATAAACGGAATAATTTCTGTTCGTTTTAATTTTTAATGTCGCTTCTTACTTTCAGTTTAAAAAACTTGTTTTTTTTATTTAATTAAATCAGAAAGAGCTAGATTCTCAATCAGATATCAGATTCCTCATATAGTAAATAAACTTAATTTAGTAGAAATGTTACCAAGTTTCAACGGCAGATCTTCTTTGAAAAAACATATTTCAAAAATAGTTCTTTGGATGTTGGGATCGATGAATAATTGACATTAGTATGATTTGTGTTGTAATGTTCTCGTGCTGGGGTGGCTTCCTCTGTTATCTCCTACCTTGCGTGCTTTTTTTTTATATCTAGCATTTTTTATTTCGGCATTTTCTTATATTTGTTTATAGCCGACACATCGAGCCCTGCTCTCTGTCGATCAGATTAGAAATTTATTTGTCATGTGTTTTTGTCAATAAAAGATTACTGATTACTAGAAAGCTCTATGTTGCTCTGAAAGATAGACTAGGAGTTTCTTTTCAAACGATTTTATGGCATTTAAAACAGAGTTGCTGAAGCTGAAGGTGCGTCTTACGGTTTTGATATCTATTGTGTCCAAAAACTACGGGATCAAGTTTTCCTCACTTCAAGGCTAAAGGACTTCAATTGTATAACGTGGACGATTTGGGCTGGGCGCTCTTGCTGTTTCTACAGCATTACTTAGGTTATCCAACAGTAATGGCGTCCACAATTGAGGGGTCTTGGAGTGATCCATAAGTGACAACCTTTTAAATGTTGAAGGATCCAGATAAGCTGCCTTTAGGAAAAGAGTAATTTCAGAATGCTGGCTCGTTATAAAATACGTTTTTAACTCCACACACTTCTTCTTCATTACTTTTGCCACCCTTCCACAGACACTGTATCAGTTTCATCAGATTCTTCATCAAACATATCTATAGTTCCGGAGTTTTAATACTCGGAATCAGAAAAGTCGTCTGAATCATTTTCACCAGTTGGTTCTCCGTCTTAAACTTCATCAGAGGATTCCAAGCAATCTTCTTCAGGGATGTCATTGGCTAAGTTTCAAGGTGAAAAAAATCCAAGAGCGCGTGTTACAGATAAATGAAGACAATGTGCAAAACAAGAAGTTAAAGAAATTGCCCATAGCATACATGCTTTGGTGACATTTTTCCTAGAAGCAGTCACAACGCAGCACATCTTATCTGTCAGTGAAAACATACTGATTGCAACTTGGATTGCCGAAAGGATGTTAGTAGCTGTAAGGAAATACTTAAGCCTCTTGAAATGTGAAATGCAGTGCTGCAGTTTCTGCCCATTTTTCATCTTTTGCAGACCAGCAGACAAAAGTCAAGCTAGCGCAAGAGGCAGACCTTAAAGCAGCCTTCTGCCTAAATTTTTTTTTCTGGTAGCAACACTTATGTGACGACGGATGGTTCCCCGGGATGGTGCTTTCAAACCCCCTGTTGTTTTTCTATCTGGCTAATCAAACACAAAAAGTAGCAATTTGTCCTTAAACATTGTTTTACAGCAGAGCTTCCACGGAGCAGCTTGCTTTGATCGAAGGAAAAAAAAATGATTCTATGTCTGCCCTTCTTGTTCCAGATTTAATCATTTGAATGCCCTATGTGTCACTTACTTTGCTATCTGGAGCATTCTTTGGAGAATCAGCCTGACTTAATATATATATATATATATTTTTTATTGGTCTGAGTTTGTTTTTGCTGCACCAGCGGCATATACTTTATCTTTGTGCATATCAAATATTAGCCTTTAGAGACTCTTTACAGAAATTGAACCTGATACTTTTTTTGCTTCCTTTTCTCCCGTAGGGTACCTAGAGAGATAGCTTCGAATGTTTGCTTGGAACATCCAAGTCGTCATCGGAACATGACGTCATGCTTTTCTTAAAACAAGGGTTGATTTTAGAATTTTTGACAAAATTAGAAGCACCTTCCAGAAGCCTACCATTTTGAAAATTGATCGTTTATCGAAATATTAGACCTCTTTCACCTCAGTGGTGTAACTAGGGGGAAAGAAACACATTTCCTTCTTGGCGGTTTCGTTGGCACAACAAACCAAGAAAATCTGTCGGCAAATAAAAGCAAAATAACGGTTCCCGAATATGGTTTCCTAAGAACTTAGACCCTACGCTGCATAATATTGATTTTTACGGGAATTTGCTTGTCTTTAATAGGCATTTAAGAGACAGATATACTGCTTGGTGATAATTTTTTTTTTTAATTTCTTGCGGTGTATGGCAAGAAATCCCGTATTTATCTGAAGATTGGTATCCTACTGAATGAAATAAGTATATCAGAACTTTACAGAACTTTGTCCCCTTCTTGAAAATCAGCTAGTTACGCCACTGTTTCAGCTATAGGCTCTTCCTTAAAAGGGTTACCATTGGTTTTACTTAGAGATAGTTTATTAACATGAGAAAAAGTATTTGGCTTTTTTATGATGTTGACGTAATAAAGATTTACTAGCAAAAACATTTCTAATGGAAAAGACTTCAATACATATATATTCCTCTGTGACGAAGAATTTAAGAAAATTTGCAATTAATATTTAGTATTTATGTTGTATTGGTTAGTATGGTAATCATAACAAGCCACTATTATTTAGCAGCATAAAAAAAAGTAAAAAAAAACTCTCCCAGTTAAAGGTGCAGATTACTTCCTCATGTTATGTAGGATGCAGAGGCACTACTAATAGAACCAAGATATATAGTAATAAGTAAATTGTTTATTTCCTGCTTCACCTTCACGGTATTTGTGCAATTTTGCTGGTAAATTGACTGAACAATATACAGTAAGAAACAAGTTTGATTTAGTGGTGCTAAACTGCGCCTTTACTGTTCTCCCATTTACGCACATACCTATTCTCATCTGACTCCAAGGCTCTGATTCTGCCTTGCTGAAATGATCTAGCAACACTATTTGATATGTTAGACACACTGAGTGCCATCATTTTACTTTATATTGATGATCCAATTCCAAAAACTGCATGGCGCGTAACCACGCTTCCTCACAATTTCAAATTATGACTTAAAACACTATTTTGTGAGTTTAAAATTCCTGAATATTTCATTCTCGTATCACTAAATGAAATCAGGAACAGAAGAAAACAGGCAGGAAAAAAAAATAGAAACAGAACAAAACAACTGTTATAAAAACAAAAACAGAACAGAGCAGGTAAATAAAAAACCGATCATCTGTTTATGTTCTGTTCCTGTTTTGTTTGTATGAACAGAACAGAAGCAGGTACTTTGAAAACAGAATAGAAAACAAAAATAGTGCCCATGCTTATTCCTAAAGTATTGCAGATACGACCTTTTGAGCACTTTGAGGCACACAGTTTCTTTTAATTTAGATCAAAACCCCCCTCGTTTGTCCCTGAAATGTCTTTGAAGTTTCAGAGTAATAACCTTAGCCATTCCTGAGATATTGCAGTTAAGTCCTTATGACGACATGGTTCCACTTAAACTCTTTTGATGTAGTTCAATAGTAACAGTAGTAGTAGTAGTAGTGGTAGTATTACTAGTAGTAGTAGTAAAAGTAGTGATAGTAGTAGCAGTAGTAGTAGCATTAGTAGTAGTAGTAGTAGTAGCAGCAGTATAAATAACAGTGGTAGTAGTAGCGGTAGCTGTAGTTGTAGTAGCAATGCAGTTAGTATTAGTAATAGTAGTAGTAGTAGTAGCAATAGTACCATTAGCAGTAGAAGTAGCAGTCACAATTGCAATCAGAGTAGTAGTAACAGCAGTTGCACATAGTAGCAGTCAAAGCCGCATACAGTCACAGTCCCAGGCGCAAGTAGTAGCAGTAAAACTCACAAGTAGTTACAGTTGCAAGTAGTCGCGGTCACAGTCACAAGTAGTCACAGTTGCGAATAGTCGTAATTGCAAGTCGCAGTCCCAAGTAGTCAAAGTTTTATGTTGTCGCAGTCGAGAATAGTCGTAGTCGCAGTCACAAGTAAACGCAATCGCAGTCACGAGTAGTCGTAGACGCAAGTAGTCACAGTTGCAGTGACAAGTAGTCGCAGTCAAAAGTAGTCATAGTCGCAAGTAGTTGCAGTAGCAGTTGAAAATAGTCGCACTCGTAATTAGTTACGGTCACAACCAGTCGCAACCGCAAGTAGTCGCAGTCGAAATTAGTTGCAGTCACGATTAGTCACTGTCGCAGTCGCAAGCAGTCACATTCAAAATGAGTTGCAGTCACAAGTCGTTGTAGTTGCTGTTACAAGTAGTCACACCCACGAGTAGTCACAGTCATAAGTAGTCGCAGTCATAAGGAGTTGCAAGTAGTCGCAGTCGCAAGTAGTTTCAATTGCAGTCACAGCAGTAGCAGTAGTAGCAGCCTAGCCGCTCATAAGATATTGCAGATACACCCTTTCGATAACCTGGGGACACATACTGTCTTTTGATTTTGTTCAACATCGCCTGAAGTTTCAATTTAATATCCTTGGTCTTTTTGGACGCGTCAAGAATCAAACATTCCTCCTTTCCCGATAATAAATTCTAGGTGTAAGTAATGGGCGAAATGTATAATTTACTACCCTTTCCCAGGGGTTGTGGAGGTCATGTTTTCCTTGGAGGCATGGGACATTATGACTATTTTGCACAAAGATAATGGCTCAATATTTGACCGCTGTTGAGGGGGGCTACTAAAAAGGGTGAAGAGGGGGATGATTACCCTCTGGCAACCTTTCAACATCCCCCTCAACAAGCCCTGAAATTTTCAACTTTTTGTTCAACATAGGTCTGACAGAGACTTTTATATCTGATTTTTCAGAAATACCAGGTTTTTTTCCAATTACCGTAATCTTAGTAGTTTAAAAAAAATGGCTTAGAGGCTTGAATAAGAAACTATCTTCTTTTTTTTGTCCGTATTAGGAAATGTCTCTTTTTGGCAGGAAAGGCTACTTGCATCGCTTGCCAAGCAATTTCGAAAAACCTGTCTATCAAGAACCACTTTGGTTCACTGCAATGATAAAAAAAAAAAAAATGATAAAAACTGAGAAATAACTTCTATATTAGGAAAATAAAATTCCCATATGGAATACCAGCCTACTGTGAGCAATGATAAAGGAGAATCACAAAGAAATTATTATAATTCTGTTTTTGAATTAAATAAGAATAATATACGAGCAACATGGAAAATAATAAATGGGATACTTTCACCTTGTAAGAAACAACAAAAAGAAGAAATTCCAGTATTTTATTATAAAACAAATATTTGGACAAGTATCTTTTGTAGTAAAAAATTTATAACACAAGGAATTTACAGATATCCTTTTATCTGTAAATGTTTTACAGATATCCTTTGAAATAAATGAAGTTGAAACTGGGTAATTCAATATTCAAATTTACAAAAAAGCTTAAAACTATTCGGAGCATACAAAACACCGACTACTTCACGCTAGATCTGCTGCAAAATAAATGCAGCTATGGGATGTTCCATATCTTGGAAGCCTGTTTTACTTGTTATTTACCTCATGTTTCTTGGATTTAGTATTTTTTATCAAGCATTTACATAATTCAAAGGTAAACTACTTGTTAAACATAGCGACCACACCCATATTTGGTCAGTGTGAAGTTAGAAAAGAATTCTTACTTCATAATATGCAAAATAATTGTAACTAACACTTTTGCATGCAGACCCGCTATAATTTACCCCCATCCCATAATGTGCAAATATATATAGCCCAAATTACACAAGGCCAATGCTGTCACCCCTCACTTATTTTTCCGGTGCTTGTTTCGTCACAGTGATTCAATTTACAGGCATATGGCTTGAAACGAGAGAGCCACATTGGGAGATAAGATGGGAAATATATAATTTGGGCTATACGCAGGGTTGCCAGCCCTAGTGATTTATCCCTATTTTTAGTGATTTTTATGCTGCCAATTGATTTTCTTCTAGCTAGTGATTTCTAGTGATTTTTTGTTCTAAAACTATTTATTTTTTCTTAAAACTAGTGATTTTCCACCATATAGGGCGCCGATTCTTGATTCAATCGAATAAATCATACAGGAAGCTAATTATTATAAAAAAAAAACGCAAAAGAGTGATTCACTGCAGTTCCTAATATGTTTCAGATTAGTATCTATACAAATATAACGCCTTTGAAACTTTCGATTTCCTACCATACGCACATACTAGATATAGACTCCAGAGCATTATCATCAAGATAACAGGCGAACGTAGTTAATCGAAAAAATGTTCTATACTTCCTATTTCACAACATTTGCTAAGGTCGAACTTTTGTCTTCATATTTACGTTTTTTTTTTTGTTTTTTTTTCTCTATCATCTATCAGTTCTAAATTAGATTTTCTTCTGTTAAAACCTTTGAAAGTGGAGTGAATAGTGGATATGAATACACCATCTACATCTGAAAATAGAACAGAAATGAAGTCATTGAAAATAAGAAGGTACACATTAAATATAATTTTCCGAATGAAAAAAGAAAAAGAAATTAATGAAAAAAATAGGACTTACTGCTTTTAATAGGATTTGTAATACAACTAGATAGATTAAATCGATTTTAGTTTGATAATTAAAGTTGTTTGGGAGAAGGGGGGGGGGTTCTACTCTATGAATTGTGAAATGATTTTAATCTTTACTTTTAAGGTCCCAACGAAAGTCCAATAATTCATTAAATTCTGTTTTTTGCAATTGAAACACCTAATAAGCGCATAAAACGCCCTATTCCTTAAGTTTTTGGATTTATGTGCTAACATATCTAACAGTTTGCGGTAACGAACTGTAAAATGGAGCGACACGGCTCAATAGTAACCGAACCTTTAGGAAACAGAATTTTTATATCAATCGATATATCATCGGCTTGTTATGTTGATTCCAAATATATGAGATTTATTAGGCTTACTTTTACCCATAAAGGCTACGAAACTGAGAAAATTTACCTGATTTTTGAAGGAGGGAGAAAACACCCACTGAAACTCAAAGAATTTTAATTAGAATCAAATAATTAGATTCGGCGTATCCGAGAACCCTACTGTAGAGGTTTTAAGCCCCTATACTTTTTCCAGAAGAAAAATCCCGGATGCGTGTTAATTTGTTTATGTTTTTTTTTTCCAGGAGTGATCGTATTGAACCAACAGTCTTAGGACATCGGGAGAGGGCTCATTTGAATGTAAATTAAAATTTCTAGTGTCCCTTTAAATTGACCAAAAAGATCGGGCGGCTACTAGTCCCCTCCCACGTCCATTTTCTCCCTAAAAATAATGCGATCAAAAGTTTGAGATAGCCATTTTGTTTAGCATAGTTGAAAGGGTTCTAGGCGTTTACCCCCCACGGAAAATATCCTCCAGAAAATACACCCTGGAAAATACCCCCCCCCCTGAGGAAAATACACCCGTGGAAAATATCCACTCCGGAAAATATTCCCCCAGAAAACACTCCCGGAAATTACCCCCCCCCCCCATTCCTGAGTAAAATACCCGCCGAGGAAAATAGACCCATGGAAAATACCCCCCCGGAAAATACGCCGCCAGAGTAAAATACCCCTGAGGAAAATATCCCCCGTGGAAAATACCCCCCCCCCACCCGTGGAAAATAAGGCTTTCCAAATTTGAGAATTTAATTGAGTTTTGATTTTTTATTTTCCGTAGGGGGAAGGAATTTTGGGACTATACGCCACTCACTGAATTCTACACTGTGTAAAACTCGATAATGAATCGGTTTCTTCGTTAGTTTCTTTCAGCTTAGCGTGAGACAAGACAAAGCCAAGTGACAGAATAGATGGGAAATATATTATTCGGAATATATATTTGCACATAAGCGGGGGGGGGTTAAAGTATTTAACGAAAAAGCTAAAAAAGAAACCGGTTTGTTCTCGAGTTTTACACATCGTAAACTTGAGTGAGTGACGTATAATACACTAATACCGGAATTTTTCATGGAGTGAGAGCCTAATTTTTCGGTATTATTTAAAAACGATCAGAAATTAAAATACAAAAAACAAACAAGTTTTTTCAACCGAAAGTAAGGAGCAGCATCAAGACTTAAAATGAACAGAAATTATAACGTATATGGAAGGAATTGTCCCTTCCACAAGACCTTGCTCTTTACACTAAAGTTATTTTCTGCAGGGGGGGGGGTATTTTCCGGGGGTTAAACGCCGGCCACCAGTTGATAGGTTCCAAAACTGTACCTTTAGATTTAACATTACTCACGCAACCCCTGACGATAGGTCTCGGGATG